>NW_016107470.1:66964-90424 GCF_001604975.1 Cebus imitator
TCTATGTGGGTTATAAAGAGATTCTTAACTGCTTTAAAAGCCTTTTTGGACTAACAGAATTATGCTTTCTTTCATGTACAGTCAAAATTCCACTGGCTATATCTGCAACTAAAATCCTGAAAGTAATAGCTTCCAACTAAATATTCTGGAATTGGAAGGCTGTCCCTAGTGTTTACAAGGATTTTTTGAATGTCTGGAAATCCAGTGGTGGAGACTGCTCCTGGCACCATCTCTACCTTCATTATATAAACATTTATTGAAAGCTTAATTGGGTACAAAAAAATGGTCCTATTCAGTGGAAGGGGTATGAGGAAAAATTTTTAAGAAATAAAATGAGATATAGTCTAGCTAAGAGATGACTGCCAAATACCCTTAACATAACACTTATTGAGATCAGTTACAAATGCATATAACAACAATGCAGGCTGGGGGCGATGACTCACACCTGTAATCCCAACAATTTGGGAGGGCGAGGTGAGCAGTTCACTTGATGTCGGAGTTCGAGACCAGCCTGGCCAATGTGGTGAAACCCCGCTTCTGCTAAAAATACGAAAACTAGCCGGGTGTGGGGGTACATGCCTGTAATCTCAGCTACTGGGGAGACTGAGGCAGGAGAATTGCTTGAACCTGGGAGGTGGAGGTTGCAGTGAGCTGAGATCACACCACTGCACTCCAGCCTGGGCGACAGAGACAGACTCAGTCTAAACCCCCACCCCCCAAAACAACAAACCTCCCCCAAAAAACCAAACCACAATGCAGTATGAAAGTATGTAAACTAGTGATCAAAACAAAACCCAGTTAAGCTAGATTAGTTTTGAAGACAAGGTAAATGACAGAGTAAAAAGGTGAAGAGCCAGGGCAGAGCCTGTTGGTGTTGCTGAAGGAATGCCAAGGTTAAACAAGGGGAAGAGGATGAGTACAGGAGAGGCCACCAATTTCACACCCTGGAGCACTCCAAGTTTTTCCAATGAAGCTAGGGGCTAAAAGGCATCAACAAAGATTGTCTTGACAATTGTGTGTGCATGAGACTGAGGTAGGGAAAGAGGCTAAATTCAATGAGACCAGTTAAAATGTTATAATACCCAGTGGGAAGTATAAACCAAATAAAACATTTATTCAAACATTCGACCTACATTTATAATTGATATTGATAAAAAAGGCATATGAATTAATATCTACTTTCTGTCTCTTCTATCTCTCTAGTTCTCCATGGATCTTCACTTAATATTTACCATGCACTGTTCTAGGAGCTGGGAAAACTGAACAGAAGGGACAAAGTCTCTGCTCCCACATGGCTTACAGTCAAGTGGGGATGGGGTGCATAGAAAAATAAATAAGGCAGAAGTGAAACGAAGAGATATATGATAGCTGGCATCGCCAGAATTTATACCAGTGTCTCAAGGTAAGTGGATGGCCTGCTAATACTGGGCTACATGGTGTCTTAGGTTGGCATTGTCTCTGAGCCAACTGACTCCTAGACACAAAGGGTCACAGAGTCCTGTTCCTCCCTCTCTCTCCCAAATAAGTTTGCACAGTCTGTAATTTGGGGTAACCAAACACCAATGCGACAGCATCAATTAGAGACAATTCTCCAAGTTCAGACCATATTCCCATGTGTTCAGAGAAAAGGTGAAATCAACAAACTGATGGCAAGTCTGCTCCTTATTTATATATTTATCTCCTATAAAACATAGCGCTCTGGTTGGGCATGGTGGCTCACACCTGTAATCTTAGCACTTTGGAAGGCTGAGGCAGGGCAATCACGAGGTCAGGAGATCGAGACCATCCTCTGGGCTTGGTGGTGCATGCCTGTAATCCCAGCTACTTGGGAGGCTGGGATTACAAGTAGGAGAATTCAAGAAGGAGAATCACTTGAACCCAGGAGGCAGAGGCTGCAGTGAGCTGAGTGAGATTGTGCCACTGCACTCCAGCCTGGGCAACAAAAATGAAGCCTCATCTCAAAAAAAAAAAAACAAAACCCAAACCAAAAACTTAGTGTTCTGTGAGAGGGGCCCAGGTTACGGCCTCAGGAACAGTGTGAAATTTACTTGAATTCTTCTGCATTAACAAAGTAAAATGGAGTTATGGGTATTTCAAAAATCATCTAGATTCATAAAGTACTATATATTTTAACTTTTAATGAAACTAAACTTGTTGTCCAAATAATACTTGGTTTGGAAAGACATAGAAATTAATGTACTCACAAGGAAGAAGATTACATCACAGGAACCTAGTCTGGGAGTACTAACCTACTTGCAGTGATTCTCAACTGGAGGTGATTTTTAAAAAAAATCAACCAAAAGAGCAGTGGAGGTGATTTTGCTCCCCGAAGAGACATTTGGCAATGCCTAAAGATATTTATCGTTGTCACTGCTGAAAGTGGAGGGGTGTTACTGGCGTCTACTGCATAGAGGCCAGAGTTGCTGCTATACATTTTGCAATGCACAAGACAGGCCCTCCCTCCCCCAACAAAGAATTATATATTCTAGAATGTCAGTGGTGCTAAGGCTGAGAAAGCTTGTGCTGGAGACAGTGAGAAGAGTAAAAATTCACAGATAGCAAAGAGATTTTGGCCATATAATCTGTAGCCTTTGGCCGGGCACTGTGGCTCACGGCTGTAATCCCAGCACTTTGGGAGGCTGAAGCAGGCTGATCACTTGAGGTCGGGAGTTTGACACCAGCCTGACCAACATGGAGAAACCCTGTCTCTACTAAAAATACAAAATTAGCCGGGTGTGGTGGAGCATGCCTGTAATCCTAGCTAGTTGGGAAGCTGAGGCAGAAGAATCACTTGAACCTGGGAGGTAGAGGTTGTGGTGAGCCGAGAACGTGCCATTGCACCGCAGCCTGGGCAACAAGAGTGAAACTCTGTCTCAAAAAAAAAAAAAAAAAAGAATCTGTAGTCTTCAAGTCTTTGATTTCCTACTGGGGCCAGTAACACTACGCTCAAGTGACAGGGTGATAAAAATGCCACTTTTGAGTAAAAAAGCAGTCAATACTTTTCTATATAACTCTACCACAATGAGCCATTCTTTAATATGAGCAAAAAGCACTGGGGTTTCTGAAATAATGTGTCCTGTGGCCTTTAAGATGGAGGAGACTTTGATATTATTACTTTATCAATTAATTAGGACACACTGACTTCTTTGTTCTGGTTTCACTGCTGCACACTCTAGGCCCAATTACTGACCGATGGTGCCGTGAAAAATAATTACACCCCTGTGCCACAACTTTCACACACACTATGTTTTTCTTTGCCAGATGCCACACTTGACTGTTGAAACTGAAGGACTTTGCTAATTCCCATTAACGTTATTGTCCCCTCTCACATGAAGCATGAAGATTTTGCCTGAAGAGCTGAGTTAGTCCTAGAGAAGCACACAATTATCACAGATTTCCACATTTAAAAGCCCCAGAGTGTAAGCATCCTGCTGTTCAAAGCAGTCAAAAAGATTCCACGTCAGCAGGAAAGCAAACCAGTATGATGAACTCAGGAAGAGAGGCAAGTTCTCATGAAGCTAATTACTCAGAGTATGAAAGTAATTAGGTTAGCACATCAACTTTTCTAGGAGTGGAAAGTGTTCTAAGAAGACAGCAAAGTGCAACAGCGTCCTTCTGAACGGGTTTAGCAGGTGGCATCTCCTGATGACACTCTTAGCATTAGCTCTTTGTGACCCAGCAGCTTCACTCCCTCTGTCAGATTTGTGCGAGGAACACCATTTGTTAGAGAACATGCAATAAAAAGGATAGCAATATGAGTGTTCCTCCTTCTGGTTTAAAAGAATGTACAGCAGATGAGATTTTCTTTTGCTCTTGCACTTACCAAAGAGTTGTTTTTAAACATGCTCTTTTCCCTCCAGGATAAAACCCATTATTCAGTTATTCAAATGATGAGCACCTGCCAAGTGCTAGGCTTTTTCTAAGCCTGAAATCTCTCTCCTCATGGAGTTTATATTGCCTACTGCAATTCCACCAATACCTTTCCAGGTTATAGGTAGGTATTCATTCATTCATTTAGAAACAGGGTTTTGCTCTGTCACCCAGTGACACTGGGTGGCACTATCACTGAACTCACTGCAGCCTCAAACTCCCCAGCTCAAGTGATCCTCCTGCCTCAGCCTCTCCAGTAGTTGGGACTACAGATGTGTGTCACCAAGCCTCGCTAATTTTTAAATTTTTTATAGAGATGGGGGTCCCACTA
Organism: Cebus imitator; assembly: GCF_001604975.1. Classification (NCBI taxonomy): domain Eukaryota; kingdom Metazoa; phylum Chordata; class Mammalia; order Primates; family Cebidae; genus Cebus; species Cebus imitator. The sequence continues at coordinate 71,166 of NW_016107470.1, forward strand.
TGTTGCCGAGGCTAGTACAGCAATTTTAAATAACTACCTAAACACCTCATGCAAATAACATGGTAACATTAAAGAAAGCAAAAGTATATGCCAGAAGTTCATAAGAAATACCAGGTCAATTGACACAGTTATGTAGCATAACTGCAATTTTACAGGCCTGGTTTGTTTATATGATTAAGTTATAATGTGGTGTTGTTTCCTGTACTACTAACTCTTTCTAACTCCTTTGGGCTTCTCCCCTCAAATCTTTGGATTTCCTCTCACAGATAATCTCATCTTGACTTTTTTTAAACTTGGCCTCATAGACATTAACCTACACGCTACTCCTACATCTTCCACTGTCTCTCATCACTAGCCCTCTCTATACCAGCTCCATCTTCCAAGTCTACCTGTTTCCACACTCCATAAAGAGAATGCTGATCTAAGGAAGGTGCAGTTGTTACGCCGAAAGATGGATGTATTCTTTCATTCAGCATTTATTTATTAAGTGCCTGCAACAGGCCAAGCACTGCTAGGTGCTAAGTAAAACAGACACAGAGTCTGGGTAGAACTTATGAAGTATAGGAGGAGACAGACAAGTGATCATGTAAATAAATAACAACTGTATTAAGCGTTGTGAACGTAAAATACAAGCATTATGCTGCAACAGAGCAGGGACCCCACCTATGATACAGGTAGGGAGGGTTCTTCAAGGGAGCAGTCACTAAGGAGTCCACTGGGCAGGGTGCTGGGGGTGTGTGCAGGGATGGGAGAAATTCTAGGCAGAGGAAAGAGCATATACAAAGCCTGCCACTTTTAGGAGCTGGGAAGGGGACTTTGCAAAGGCTGCAGTGAGGCAGAAAGGAGACAGACAGAGCCTTAATCCCACAGAACCCTGGGAATCATGTTTTTGCATCATTGATGCATTAGTAAGCTATTGAAGGGTTTTAAACAAGGGAGTAAAATGATCAGATTTGCATTTTAGTAAGATTGCCCTAGCTAGATGCTGGAGATTTAAATTCTCCTCAGCATCCTCCATTGGGTTTTCCATGGATTATTCAAGTCCCCATGAATTTTTGTCTAACAAATTCCTTTGCACCATGTGAATTTTATCTATCCAATTAAGTAAGTGGTAATAGTAAGGTAAGTTCTGGTGGTGGTAATCAACCACTAGATATAGCCTTAATTCCACCTGCCCCTAATACATAGGAGGAAACTGAGAAGGCCCAACTAATTCCAGCTGCTCTGGGCTGAGCTGGAGATCCGAATCAGGTCTCTGGGCTTTTCTTCTATGCCTCTGTTATCTCATTCTGCTACTAAAAAAGAAAATATTTTTCTTTAAACCAATGGATGACTCACTGCAGAGAAAAGTGATGGGATTCCTTTTCTGAAGGTCATTAAAGTATGGTAAATCTAACCTGGGAGGGACGGATATGGCATGAGTGAGGTCAGGAAGAAAGAAGAGATGACATTTTAGGGAATCCAGGTTCTGATTCAGCATGTTGAGATGCAGAACACAGAGTTGATTTGTGTTTGAAACTCTAGGATGGGAAGAGCAAGGACTGAAAATACCTGTGAGGCTAAGACAATGCTGACCCTGGCAGCCAGCAAGTGTCTCTGCGGAGGCAGGAGAGAAAGGCCGGCAGCATGCTGTTTCCACCTTTGTGCCTCTCTCCACCCACATCTGACCAGGGCCTGACTTGGCCAATAGGGAAAGCTAAATGCAGATGATAGGGTCTGGGGAACTTAAGCAATATACTCTGAAATACAAAACTTCCACCCACCAGATGGTCTTTGACAAGGTGAATTTTAGGCTGGCTTGCCTCCAGGGTGCGAGTGCTACTGTCAGCCTGCCTGCCACAGACCTGGTTGCAGGTGACCCATACCGTCTGAAATACACACACATCTAGAACTCAGGTAACACCCTCTGCCTACCAGTTATTATTCTCAATCATCAGCACACGTTAGACTGGCTATTTAATGCCAGTGTCAAGGGACTCTTTGACTTACTCTTTTGAGCCCCTATGGCCAAATATTGGACAATTTGAGGATTAAAATAATTAATGACAGTAACAAGTTACAAACCAGTGACTAAACTATGTATCTACTTGTGAGTCCATCATGCTATAATAAATATGTTAGAATGCAAACTAATATATTCAAGGAATTATGGAAACAGAAAATCACCATGGACCGATTATTAGAACAGTAGCTGATTTAGGCAAAAATCAGTAGCCAAGGCTAGTGGGTAGAGATTTCCTAACAAAGACTAGGATACTGGTGTGGTCACAGAATATCTCACCAGAAAATAACATTAATCATTAAAAAAAAATGGTGATGCTATGGTGAGTAAGTTGACAACAAATAACCACCTCGACCAGGTGATCAAAGTTGACCTCATGTATTTGCAGGGGGAAGAGCAGAGCATCACTTTTGTACTGTCCTGCCAATAAGGCACGGCCTGGACCCTGCTTGAAACACATCCTATAGAATGACAGGCCTCTCGCTTTAAAACCGTGAAGGCCATGGAAAAAAAAGAAAAGATGAGAACTTTTCAGATGGAAGGAAACTAAAAAGACATGACAACTACATTTCTACGTGCGTGCACACACACACACACAAAGGGAAGGAGCAAATATGGTAAAATGTTAACCACTGGGAAATCTGAATCTGGGTGAGAGAGCCATTAGAAGTCTTTTACAAATTTTCTGTATAAAATTTAAAAATAAATTTTATTTATGTCTTTCTTTTCTTCATCTGTGCATCAATGTCCTTAGGATGGACAGGTGCAGTCAGCCTGTCACCAGGGAGCATAGCTCAGATGCTACTGTTGCTCATATTGCAAATAAGCAACTGTTTTCAGGGGCAGATGGCTTTGCTTTCCTGCATTCCATATTATTTGAGAAATTTTACATTTGTTTCAGGTATTCCTGGAAACATCTACAACTTCACAATTACTATTCTTGCAGGTTGATGTGCCAGGAGGTCCATTATAAAGAAGAAAGCCTAAAAGCTCTTTTCTGTGGCATGAAATGTCAACACTTCAGCCCCAATCCAGCACCTCCCAGGTTCTTCCCCACTGAACCTCAACATACTGAGAAACTTTCAAGCTTATCTATCTTTGCTGATTCTATCCCCTCTACCCAGCACACCCTTCCTCACACTCTCTCATCTGTCAAAATCAGCTGCATTGTCCTAAAGGGCCCAACCTAGATATCTCATTTTTATAAAGTCCTACGTACCCTCAACTGCTCTGTCTTGGGAAGAAGTGGTCCCCTTCCTCCCTCTTTTTTCCTAAATCACTTTGCCTGTATATGCGGACCTGTGTTACTGTTGGCAGGCACATGCCTGTCTTTCTTCACTAGACTCTAAGTGTCTGGGGAGGCAGAAGCTAAGCAGTATTTCTGTTTTTATTCCTCAGTATTTACTGTGTGACACATGGCCCTCTTAGTATCTGTTGAAGTGAAAAGCTCCACATCTAGGCATCTACTGACAAATAAGTATAATGGAGGAAGAGATGCAGTGATTTAAAGCAGGCATTCTGGGGCCAGACTGCCTGGGTTTGAATCCTGGCTCTGTTGCTTCGCAGCTGTCAGCAAATTAGATTATATTCCAACTGTTTAATTGAGAAAGTAATACCTGCATCACTGTGTTGTCAATTAGAATGATGTGTGGGTTCTATTGTCACTACTAGTGGTATGGGGTCACCTTCTGTTGTCTGGAGAAGCACACAACCCTGGCCCTCCAGAGAGGATCCAAAACTCTTCCTCCTCTATACCCTGCCCCTATAAAGTCAGGGTTCAAGGTTATTTGTGATACTTGGTCAGGATCAAGTAAGTCTGCTAAAATATTGAGTTCTATATTGGTTTCTTCTTAGAGTGGATGAGGGAGATGCCAGCAGAGCCCTGTAGGGGATGCGTGCACACTGCTTGGGCAGAGTGGCATGTACTAGTTAGATAAGGGGGAGTTGTAGTCTAGTACAGGAAGGAAATAAAATAAAAGCAAAACTAGACAACCCACCCCCCAACTTTTAGAGTATATTATGGCCTGGTTAAAATATCTCCATCCTTACAATATAAGGAGAAAGGTGGGTGATTATTCTGCACCTCATTGTGCAGCTCTCCTGAAGTCTCAGGACACAATACTCTAACACACTGAGCAGAGACGGTGCTTCAGAACGACCCAGGGCACCTCCATGGTAGTCATCCTGAACAGCCCGCCTAGGTTGGGGGAAGATATACTTTTCTTTTCATAAAACAAGAACAGGAGCTATAGTCATTTCCTAGTTCATGGATGAGCAATGTGCAGGAAGGCCCTGGAATCATACAATGCAGTGACCTGATTCATACCCTTAAAATGAGGGGGTCCATGGGACTGTGATTTCCAAAGTTGCTTCCAGGCTATGAGTAACTGTTGACTATACTTGATACAACATTTCTTAACATGACATGCTATGTAACCAAGTGCAGAAAAATTAATCACAGCAGGTGTCAGAGCAGATGAGCTCAGGCAAACAGAGCCTGTGGTCTTACCCTCTGCACGTCCCACTCAGCAGCACCTTTCCAGCAGCATCCTAACTGGCATGACTTAATGACCCCAGTGCAGCGCCCCTTCTGTGAACTGACAGTTTACTCTGGGCATGATTTAAGAGGCCACAAGCCAGGCTGCACGGAAGAGTGAGGGGAAGACAACGGAAAGGGTTACTGTTCTCAGTAGTGGAACAGCCTGTCTTAATAAAGGGCACATTGTACAAGGGAGGCATGTGATGGTAGCAGGGGCTTTGCAGTTTATACAGTGGCCCTATTCTCCAGTGCTCAGTGCCAACTACAGGATGCAGCAACTCTTCACCCCAAATCTGTCTCGAAACAGCCAAAATGCCATGGGTACCTCAGTGTAACCCTGACTATGCTACTCTCTAATGTCCACTGTCTAATTTTAAAAGTTATTGCTGAAATACAGCCCAAATCAATCATGCATACACAGAAGAGAAAGAGCTTGAACTGTTATTTCCCAAACATTCTTCAAAAGTAACATGCTGTTCTAAGCATAAAAAGAAAATGTGCCAGTTCAAAGAGTAATTCTGTGAAAAGCAGAAAAGGAGCACTGGCTAGCTTGTGGATAAAACAGGCTTTTCTAACAAAACATTACAGTTTTTTGGCGGGGGCAGGGAGGTAGGGTGGCAGTAGAAAACTATTTGTATGAATCTCTGCCTTTATTTTGTTTTTTAGTGTTTATACAAGAAAAAGAAGCCAGCTTTAATGAACATTGAGCAACTCCCTATTAGAAAAACAGAGCTGAAAACAAATATCCAAAGATAGATTTAGCAACAAAAAAGGAAATTCTTGAATTGAACTAAACCATAAACTCAAATCTTAGCATATATGTACAACCTTTCACTCCTGCAACAATGACATCTTTATGTTAAAGCTACAGGTAAAGCTGAAATTTTCACTGGACCCAAAATCATGTACTGGGTTATTCTTTCTGGCTTCAAGTAAAAGCAAATCTTTTTTACAACAGAGCTCGAGTTTTTATTTCACCAACTCCCACCCAAACATCATGCTTTCCTCCTCTCTTTCTTTTGTGGGCATTCTTACTTACCCACCCAGAAACAAAATAACTGTGATTTTCAGCAAGCAGGAAGCCAGGTCTCAGGCAAACTTCCCTTGGCATTAATGGGACTCCACACATTAGCAGGCAAAGAGCCCAGGAGCTGTTGCAGAGAATTTATTTATACCCATTTGGAATTTCCTGACGAACTAACAGCCTGCTGGCCACGAGGTTTAATTCCAGGACTCTCGGCGTCAGTGAGACAGCAAAAATTACCAACGAACAAACGTGCTAGCAAGGTTTTAAAAAAGAGGCAAAGACTTCTCTTATCTTGCTTCTGATTTTTCAAACTATCCTTATACTCTTTAGACATACGAAATGCTGACTTAGAAATACAGCTGTAAACCTGTTAATTCTAGGAAGAAATCAGAAAGGCAGCAAATGTTTCCTCATTCTTTGTGCCGACTTACTCCCTCTTTCCCCAGCCCTCCGCTGCAGAGAAAGGCTCTCTGTTATAATTTGAGCTACAGCACAGGCAGCTGGCTTGTGAAGGAAATGATTCAGTTTTATGCTGAACCCAGGCTGGGCTGGAGGCAAGTGGCTCCTTTTTGGTTTGTTCTTATTTAATGCAACATATAATTAGAAGGCTAAAACAATCACCATTTGTAAACCACAGACCCAAACCTCCTTCCCTTGCTCTGTACCCTCATACCCTTAAAACATTTTGTTCATAACATCTTTGAGTAACCTGTGTATTTGTTTCAAAAAATTAGTAAGAATGGTATGTTCCCCTAATGATTTAAATTCATCATCTCAAAAAAAAAAAGTTCTTTTTTGAGACAAGGTATCACTCTGTCACTTAGGCTGCAGTACAGGGTGCCAATCACAACTCACTGAAGCCTCAACCTCCTGGGCTCATGTGACCCTCCCTCCTCAGTCTCCGGAGAGGTGCATGCCACCATGCCCAGCCAATTTTTGTATTTTTTGTAGCAATGGGAGTCTTACTATGTTAGGATAGGCACTGAGATGAGCCAAACTAGGCAGATCCAGTGGATTCTTATAAAATTGTGCCTCTCTCTACACAGCTGTCCCCCGTTTTGAATTTTACAAAGCAGGCTATTTAGTCATCCCTCATCTTTGTTGATCTCTGTTTTATTGTTTAGAACTGGCTTTACTTGCCTGCCCTGTGATAAAATTCAGTAAATCTGTTCAACTAGTGCCAGATTTACCAAGTGTACTTAGACACAGGTGAAGAAGGAATTTAAAATAACCCTTTTATTGGGTGAGCAGGTGGTTCATTTGTGTAATCCCAATTCTTTGGGAAGCCGCAGAGGGAGGATTACTTCAGCCCCGGAGTTGGAGACCAGCACGGATGACACAGTGAGACCCTGTCTCTACCAAAAATAAAAATAAAAATAAAAATAAAAATAAAAATAAAAAATTAGCCAGGTATGGTGCCTTGCTCCTGTAGTCTCAGCTTCTCAGGGAGCTGAGACTGGGGGGCTGAGGCTACAGCGAGCTACGATCATGCTACTGCACTTCAGCCTAGGTGACAGAGTGAGACTCTGTCTCAAAAAGAAAAAAATACACTGTTGTATTCCAAACTAAGAATTAATATCAGCTGGGTACAGTGGTTCATACTCAAAATCCTAGCACTTTAGGAGGCCCAGGCAGGAGGGTCACTTGAGCTCAGGAGTTTGAGACCAGCCTGGGCAAAGTAGTGAGACCTTGTCTCTATTAAAAATACACACACACACACAATTTAAAAAGAATATCAAAAGACTTCTTAAAATCTAAACAAGTACTGAATGTAGTGTTTCTTGATCCTGCAAAAAGAATTCTGCTACATTTTTATTCATAAATATTGTGTTCTGGTAAGAGTATAGATTATATAAAGCAGTTGAAGGCAATTATTTTGTTAAAGTAGCTTGTATCTGATCCTGTGGGTGTTTGCCTGTGTGCTTCTGTGAAGGTGAGGTCCAGCAGAAACAGTCATTGTATGCAAATAAATGCCTAGTCCTTTATCAGATGATGACAAGGGCTGGGAAGGGAAACAATTAAAAATATGAACTCCTTCTGCCTGGAAACCATCAGTCACAAAGGTTCCTGCTGAAGGGAGAAAGACACACCTATCTGCCTTTACTCTCTCAATATACGTACAAAGAAAGAAGCCAAACAAGATGTGGGACGAAGAAGACACATTCAAGGTTTGGCCTCTGACAGGCAGAGAGTAGCCAGAAAAGGTGACGCCCAGTGAGAAAAGAAACCTGCTGGAGACAGAAGCCTTCTGTGACACCAGGCTGGCTGAGCGTACACCAGCACAGTCTTTATCCCTGGGATAGTGGCTTCAGAACCTTGAGACTTCAACCTGTACCTTAAGTTTTTATGCTTAACAGGATTACTGTAGACTGTTCCTCCAGATGGCCTGTTCCCTTAGTCTAGAGATAAAAACAAAGTTAAGTAGTGAGTGGTGGCATGAATTATACTGTGAACAGGTCAAGATTCCTATTTCCTGACATCCACGGAATTTACCTTCCTCCCCCAATGTTCCCTGCCCCCATCTTTCCCCACCACCGGCTGTGTACAATTCTTCTGGACTCTACTGCTCCAGGTGCTTTATACATACACGAACTCACATAATCCTCACAACAACCCTACACCCAGGTATGATTATTTTCGCCTTTTACAGATGAAGCTTACGTCATGCATAAGCATGCTGCTATTCTACTGCTACTGCTTACTCTACTGCTGAATTCATACTACGTTGTACTGAAAAGCCATAAACTAGAGACATTCTCTCTTGCATTTTTTTTTTTTTTTTTTTTTTTTTTGAGACAGTCTCACTCCATTACCCAGGCTGGAGTTCGATGCCACGACCTCAGCTCACTGCAACCTATGCCTCCCAGGTTCAAGCAATTCTCCTGCCTCAGCCTCCCAAGTAGCTGGGATTACAGGCAACCACCACCATGCCCAGCTAAATTTTTTTTTGTTTTTGTTTTGTATTTTTAGTACAGACAGGGTTTCACCATGTTGGCTAGCCTGGTCTCAAACTCCTGACCTCAGGTGATCCATCCACCTAGGCCTCCCAAAGTGCTCGGATTACAGGCGTTAAGCCACCATGCCCAGCCTCTTATAGCTTTAACCCAGGACGTGGGGGTTGCAGTTTGTTGTGATCATGGCTCTGCACTCCGGCCTCCATGACAGAGTGAATATTAATAAAAAAAAAAAAAAAAAAAAAACAACCAAAACAATCTCATATCCCTCCCACCCTTTCTCTCTCATTTTTGGAGAATATTATTTAATCTGAGTTTCAGCCATGGCTTGCTTTGACTAGGATAAGAAATCTGGTCCCTGTGTATATTTTTAAATCTCAAAATAGCAGTGTACTTATTTTTAAGTGGTGAGATAACTCATTGTACAGAACTACTAGCTGAGATGACTAATACTTTATGTACAAATGGGCTGCATTTCAAAAACTTATATTTTCAGGATTCATAATGAACTGCGGCCCAAAAGCAGAACCAGGCTTAGCCTGTAAAACATGAGCATACTTTTCCTAAAGCATGTGAAAATGAGTAACTCAGTTAAGGCTCACTCCAAAAACATCCAAGGTAAGCTTACTTTGCAAAAAACCTGTGAGTATTTGCCTTAGAAAGAGACAGACTTAAAAGAGGATGCTCTGCTATGTCTCTCTGAGGGCCTGGGTTATTTTTGTTATATTCGACTTCCCCAAACCCCTAAAGAGTTCAGATACTGTATTATGCTACTTTAACCCACCCCTCCTTAAAGGCTTGGTATGGGTGTGAGATCCACACTCTCTGGGCTGCAATGAGGGAGAAAGTGGGTATGGCCCTTTCCACAGCACCAAGGCTCTTCTCCACCCACCTCTTTCACAGTCTTAGGGCATGACATGATTTAGAGGATTAAAAGGAAAGTCCAGCAAAGGTGCCTGCTTTTCCATTCCTCCTCCTATGAGGTGTGCACCACATTGGGTCTTGGAAGAGGACTCCTCCTTTACATGCCTAGATCAGCAGGATCTGCTCAGAAGACTTAACGTAAGGGGAGATTTTCTAAGGAGAGGCTATCCTGCCTTCCACATGAGGAGGGTGTGCCCCAGCAGTGGCATCTGATTCTTGTCAGGAGAGGGACTTTAGGAAGAGGATGCTATCTGACAGTCCTATCTTAAAAGACAAGAAAAAGTCTTGTGTGTTCTTATGCTTTATTCAACAAATCCATTTCCCCAAACACACGTGAGGCTTAAAACTAGCGTAGCATGGACTTTCTACACCATAGGCTTTCTTTATGGTCTGGATTGCCCCATGGTTATTACCTTTATCACATCCAAAGAAGAGACTGTCTCATAATATATTTTCATCCACGATTTGAAATCAGCATTAAGAAAAGCCAAATACCAACTGAACTGGGGGACACAGAACTAAATAAGAGACTTAAGACCTTAACTTAGATTACTACAAAGACTCTGTAAAGGCTGTAAATAAGGGAAAAAGGATTATTTATCTTCTCACACCTAAAAGAGATGAGGTCTATAGAGATCTTCCCAAGAAAACAGTAGGAAAGAAGGAAAGCAGGCCAGCCAGCCATACCCCCAGGGACTACCAGCTCAGGTTCTTACCTACAGCAGCAACCAACCCACCAAACTGCACCAGAGAATAAGCCTGAGACAAAAGGAACCAACTGGAGCTCTACCTCCTCCCTCTCTGGTTGTGCTGTATACCTGATCACCTTTCTCTGGAACCCAAGGTATTTAACAGACAATACCATACCATCTTTCTTTCTCTCGCTTTTTTTTTTTAAAAAAAAAAAAAAAAAAAAAAGACAGAGTCTCAATCCATTGCCCAGTGTGGAGTGCAGATCTCAGCTCACTGCAACCTCCGCCTCGCGGGTTCAAGAGATTCTCCTGCCTCAGCCTCCTAAGAGCTGAGATTACAGGTGTTCACTACCACGCCCAGCTAATTTTTGTATTTTTAGTAGAGACGGGGTTTCACCCTGTTGGCCAGGCTGATCTCGAACTCCTGACCTCAAGTGATCTGCCCGTTTTGGCCTCCCAAAGTGCTGGGATTAAAGGCGTGAGCCACCACCCCCAGTGACAATACCATCTTAAGCCTGCCTTAGAACAAGTGATGGAGAGAAAGCAGATACTACAACTTTCACGAGAGAATGCAGAATGCAAGAGTGAGTGTGTGACACAGTGAAAGCCATCTGTTCACCCAGGAAACACACCCAGGTGAAGTGTCACACATGAATTCAAAGAGCGACCAATTGGGAACTTTGGGGAAAAGGCTGGAAGAAAACTGCAAAGAATATAGCACATCAGATTGGCAAGTGGCAGGGCTCAGACCCACAAATTCTTAGGCAGGTGCTGTCTTATATGCCCAGCATCATGCCAGCACAAAGTAGGGACTCTGCAAATATTTTCTGGTTGAACATTGAGTCTATTGACTCTACAAGGACTACTGAGCAAGTATGTTGGGCAAAGAAGATATGATTCTTGCCTCTTAAAACATTCAAGTTTGTAAGATTAGTGAGGCACACAACCATAACTCTTAATTAAAAGCAACTGATGGCAACTATTTCATATAAATAATAAGAGAATAATAATAGCATAATAGGAATAAAGAAGAGCAAGAGGAACTCCCTTTGGGAGTATCTGAGAACACCTGTTGGGAGAGGTTAGAGAGGTATCAGGACTTAAAGGATAAGAAGGGGTTATATTAATAGATATGGGAAAGATATCCAGGTCGAGAGAACAAAGCCACTAACTGGGGAACAGGGCAGGATGGAACTGGGAAACAGTGCCGGAAGGGAGCAGATGACCCTATTTCTTACACAAGTCTTTGGATACAACTGGTCTCTGACTACCTGTAGTCATGGACCTCTGTAAAGGCCTACTGTGTTTACAGACACAAGAACTGAGAAACAGAAACAGATCATGATTTCAGCCAAAATAAGGCCCAAAACAAAAGTTCAGAGTTAAGAGAAGGGAATAATAGATATTAAAGTTTGTGAAAGTGAAAATGTTTGGGGAGACAGAAAAATAACCGAAGAATACAAAGCTCAATGATCCTTAATCTTGCCAGCCATCCTCATGTACACAAAACCACAAAGCAGGGAGAAAAAGGCAAAGAAGGACTAATGCACACAGCCTCGTGGCTGGTCCATTATACAAAGAAGGAAAATGGCTGCCCTCTGCCAAATAAATCTCTATGGTCATTTAAAAGTGAGTGACTGAATGAATGAACTCACTGAATTGAAATGTTTCTATGGCGTTTCATATCATTCCTCCCAGTAGCTCCCCAACAACACCCCAATTTAAATTCAGCACTATTCGCAAAGTTACATCATCAAAGTATCCAGGGACAACAAGTCAAAGAATAATAACCCAGACGAAAAGCCCCCAGCCCTAAGCCCCCTTTACCTTTCTGGAAGATGTTCTGTCTCAGGTTTCTTCATTTACAATCAGTGTCCTGAGGTGTTCTGAATTCCAGCTGCTGTTTTCTAGCACCCAAATAATGTCCTAGCATGTTCCTCAGAGAATACTCAACTCCAGCACATGTGTGTGATGCTCGGGCGTGACGGGATCCCTTACCGGATAGGCTAATAGGTAACAATTACTGCACTTAGGAGGCGATGCTGGCGCTTCCCCTCACATTGCCAAACAGCTGTCCCTGGGCAGATTTGGAAGCTGTGTAAAGTGTGGTGCTAACGGAAAAAATCTAGTGGCAAAGGACTTCGGCGTTTTGCAATTTTTTTTCCTGTAAGCTGCATTGTTGGAATGGTTTGACATGCAAACCCTCCCTCCCCCACCAGCCTACAGAATTCCAGGTCTCCACCCTAGTGTGTTCCAAAAATCAGTATATCATCAGGCTGATTCACCACTTGAAGAGGTGGGGCACCAGCTGGGGTACATGCTGCATAAGCTCAGCAGGTACTTCTGCCTCCTCTGCCAGGTCACAAGAAGACAAACCAGTCTTTGTCCTCATAGCTGAGGGGGAACATGCCAAAAGGGTTGCCCCAAAAAACATATCCATGGTGCATCCCTGATTTGAACAAAGCATCCCAGTCAATCCACCTATAATGTTGAGGGGAAAAAAAAAATCAGCTGCACTGTGTTGGGTATATGGACTTACATGAGGGGGATACTGAGAGCAGAGGAAGAGAGAACTTTTTCTGGTTTTAGTTAGAAAAAAGAGTTGATGCACATGAGTAGGGTTTTTAAGATACTAAGCACTGGGCATATTAGTCACTGGAAATGCCCCATCTCTCTTTTTTATGTTTTTAGTTCGGAATATTCTTCCCCTTTTTTTCCTGGAGAATCTTAAATGTACCTGCTATACAGAAACACTTCAATCGCCTTGGCCTAATGGGCAGTTGATGCAAATGGAAAAGGCACTCAGTAAAGTGGGCAGGGATGGGAAAATCGAGCAGGACAGACTGAATCAATGTTTTTACAAAATTATTTGCAAAGCTGACGGATGGGATTTATCAACTAAACCAAATATTGTGAGACTAAATTCAGAAAGCCACATAGCTACCTTTTGATTGTACCTAACAGAGATCATGTCCAAAGTATAAAAGATCTCTCAGACAGAAAACTTTTCCAACTGAATAAAATCATGAAAAAGGAACTAAAATAAGTTCAGTACTAGTAACTTTTAGTAGCGAACTGTTTCCATAAATGGTTACTCTAGTACTACCTCCTTTAAGTAAAGGTTTGTATGATGAAATTCCAGTTCTACAACCTCTGATTCAGCTGGGAGAGAAATCGGGGATCAGGCAAATCTGGCCATAAACAAGGTAAGAGTCCACAGATTTAACTTTCAGGATAAAAACAAATCCCACAAATCCAACAATTTGTCCCTGGCACAGCTCTCCCTCACAGCTATAGTTCTGTTTTTCTATCTGTTGATTAGAATAGCCTTCTCATTTTTATAGAGTATTATTTAATCTGAGTTTCAGCCATGGCTTGCTTTAACTAGGATAAGAAATCTGGTCCCTATATACATTTTTAAATCTCAAAATAGCAGTGTACTTATTTTTAAGTGGTGAGATAACTCATTGTATAGAACTACCAGCTGAGATGACTAATGCTTTATGTACAAATGGGCTGCATTTCAAAAACTTGTGTTTTCAGGATTCATAATGAACTGCAGCCCAAAAGCAGAACCAGGCTTAGCCTGTAAGACATGAGCATACTTTTCCTAAAGCATGTGAAAATGAGTAACTCAGTTAAGGCTCACTACAAAAATATCCAACAGAGGAGCCAAGGGAAGAAAAAGAAAATAGTCTGCTTTTGGTTTTTTGAACTTAGAATTTCTACAACTGTTTGAATGAATCTTATAAAATCTGATTTCCTGGATGGGTCTTCTTAAAGGCTTTTATTAGAAAAGTCTACCCAATGCAATTACAGTTTTTTTTTTTTTTGGCCAGGAAAGAGCAAGAACTTATTGTTTCTGTGAATTTGAGAATTATGATAATATTTTTCATGCCAGATCAAATCAAACCACCTTTTAGAGAAAAGGAGCCAAAAGCAGAAGCTGTGAGCTTTAGTCACTCATTTTCCTCCAAGCCCATACAAACCTTTCTCAGAAACTGCACAAAGGAGATGAACTGAAATTATCCCAGACACAGGAAGAAGGCAAACCCTGGAAAAGGAAGCAAATGAGCTATACTTTTGATGGGCTCTGCTAGCCCACATAAGTCATTAAAGAAAGAGGGGAAGTGTATAATCAGAAATAAATGCCAGTACTCACAATGGGAAGTCTGCTGAGGAGGAGCAGAGCAGAGTTTTCAAATCCTTGTAGGAAGGGCTGTTTTAATCCTTTGATTGGCTACCCAGTCTCTTAGAATAATAACAACAGCTTGAGTTCTTAACACAGCGAATCTCCCCGTTGGGTGTTTATTTTGCGTGTGTGTGTTTTTTTTTTCTTTCTTTTTGGCACCTATAAAGTTGGTACTGGGCAAAACTCTCCAGCCAAAGATTTCTTTACCCAGTACCCAGGAGCACAGATTCTCTCCTTCCTACACTCAAATAGGCTGGTACTCACTGGAAGATAAATCATCCTTCCTTGGCTTAGCTCGATCGCCTGTCTGAAATCTGATGCTTAAGCCATTATGACTGTCTCAAGGTTTGGAGCAAGAAAGCTTATAAGGTGAAGCTGGCTACAGGTTAAAACAAAGCCCTGGGAGTTTATGAAACAAGCAGGCCATGATGAGCGAGGGACTTTTCAAAACCTTTCCAGGGGCTGGATGAATTCTCGGGTTCTGATTAGCAAGACAGGCAAGACTTTGAAACCCAGGGTGTCTCCTGTTTGTAGGTGGTCCCAGCATTTTAAGAGTTATGAATTTGAAATCTAAGAAGCAGTTCCATTATATTCTCAAACACCACCACTAAAAGAAAATTATTTAATTTATAAACTTCAGTGTGAAATTAGCCTTCAAAAGACTAATAACTACAGTTTGACTTAACATTGAAATGCATAATCTAATTAAAAGCAATTATTAAACACACCTAATACTAGGATAAAGCTGTATGATGCAATAAATAAAAGAATTAGAGTATGTTTATTAATTTGGCTGAATGAAATAGTCCACCCTAAGGAAAGAAAAAAAAAAAAAAACCAACTTACCAACATAGTCCCTATCAGGGAGCACATTTTATTTTTAACCATTGTATTTTAGGGTTTTATGCAGTTTTCTGAAATACATACTTTTCCCTTGATCTGTTTAATCAGAATGTCACAGCTATCACACTTCTGATTTTAAATGTCAACATAATAAATAACCTTCAACAAAGGAAAAACGTTCTACACGTCCAACTTCTGGCTTAGTCATTTGCTGTGTGAGCCCAGCAAGTTGTGTGTTGTCAACTAAAATGAAAGGAAGGTGTGACAACTGAAATGAAAAGGCACCCTTTTAGTTCTTACTTACGTGCTTATGGCAGGCTCCTACCTATGTGTTTATGTCAGGCAACCCTGTTTTACCCTCTCGGCTGTTCTGACAGTCTCGAACACACTACTTATGGGAGAATACAAAGCCCAAATAAGAACACACATTTTAATGCTTCTGCAAATTCAACCAGGAGATCCTGAAAAGTCACAGAGGGTACTCATGAATTAAAGCAGCCCTAGTTTCTAATCAGCGAGCCCTTTGCCTTCCGGATAATTCTAACACAGATGACAGGTCTAAGACTCACCACCATGGACACACCACCTCTGCTGTGCTATGTCTTTCCTTACAGATGGTCTCAGAAAACACCAGGTTGGTTCTACCCAGACCAGTCTGTGCAAACTAGTCTTATACTTGACAAATAGCACGTAATTCCTGCTGTCAGGTTCACCGCAGTGGGCTCAGAGTTCTGTTTGAGAAATGCTCCTGCCCAGAAAAATATTTACACAAGCGAGAGTGGGGTGCACCGCACTGCAGCATTCTGCCTGCTCTGCCATGAGTCTGGCTCTGTTTGATCCACCTGGTCTTATCAGTGGCCTTTGTACTCATTTGAGATCAGCATAGAGACAAAACCTGGAGCCAAGTAACTGACCAAGATAACAAGATTTGAGTTCCACAAGAGTTACTAAAGCCATGAAAACACTGTGCCCTTTAACACAGTCGTCTTGCTGCTTTGAAATTGTTGGGAAATAATTAAATAAAAAAGGAGGAGGAAAATGACCAGGCAAGATGTTCTCTGCAACATCATCGACAATGGGGAAAATATGGAAGCACTCCTAACATCCGAAAAATAAAAAACAAAGAATAATTCAACTACTAGAAACACTGTAAGGAATAGTATACAGTCATCAAAAATAATAATTTGGAAACCGTTTTCCATGAAGACTTGAAAAAAATGCAAACAATGTAAAAGTCAAGAGCCGATATCCAAATCTATAAAAACTTATTGAAATTGTGTTTGTTAGCCTGACAAGGACGAAAAAGAAATACTAAAAATAAGACCTAGTGTGGAATATTGAGTAGTTCTTCTCTTCTGTTTTCCTATCAAATTTTGTTATCATTAATTTAAATAACAACATTTTAATGCAATTCAATAAGCATCTTTAATAAATAAATATGTATCTGTCTGAAAAAATATATATCTAGGCTGTAAAAAAAGAAATAGCAAGAGAGAAAAGCTGTAATAAATTGGCCAAGGCAACTACCAGCAAAAATAAAGACGATACGAGCAGGCATAAAAAGTCACCTCCCAGTGCTCATCCATTTATGTCATTTAAGTGGGTTTAACAAGGACATTTAATGAGGGCATTAATACAACTCTGGCCCTAATATCAAGGTGTCCAGCAGGGCCTGACATGAGGGTAGCTGGGGTATTTCCTGATCAGGAGCTTGCGACAGGGACGAGAGAACAAGGGGAATGGTGCTATCCCCTGATATCTGACCAGCACTTTATGTTTTAAAATGTGTTTTTACAGCTATAGTTCTTTTTTTTTTTTTTTTCCCTTACAACCACCTTGTGAAGAAGGCAGGACAGCTATTATCTTCCTCTGACAAATAAGCCACTTGTTACATGGCTTCTAAAGCATATCTAAGCTCTAATTAAAGTTTCACAATATTAATTAGTGTTTAGAGAGGTATCAATCGAGTTTACAACATGATTCAGAAACTTGGGGAAAAAGCAGACTGTCTCATCCTACACCCCGAAGAAATACAGCTATTTTCCTAACCAACGATCACCATTTACTTTTTAGCTGGCTAGAGAACGGTCAAGAGCAATTTATGATGCTCTTATCTCATTAACAAAGACATTACAGTATTGTTAGCAGTACCATAATAAAATGTTTTTTGTTTTCTGCTTTAGAGAAAGGGTCTTGTGCTGGGTGTGGTGGCTCATACCTGTAATCCCAGCACTTTGGGAGTCTGAGGCGGGCAGATCACAAGGTCAGGAGTTTGAGACCATGCTGGCCAATATGGTGAAACCCTGTCAATACTAAAAACACAAAAATTAGCCAGGCGTGGTGGCAGGTGCCTGTTGTCCCAGCTACTCGGGAGGCTGAGGCAGGAGAATCGCTTGAACCTGGGAGGTGGAGGTCACCATGGCACTCCAGCCTGGGTGACAGAGCAAGACTCCATTTCAAAAAAAAAAAAAAAAAGAGAGAGATAGGGTCTTGCTCTGTCATCCAGGTTGGAGTGCAGTGGTACCATCATAAGTCACTGCAGTCTCCAATTCCTAGCCTCAAGCAATCCTCCCACCTCAGCCTCCTGAGTAGTTGGACTATAGGTACATGCCACTATGCCTGGCTAACTAAAAAAAATTTTTTTGTAGCTATGGAGTCTTGCTATGTTGCCCACACTGGTCTTGAACTCTTGGCCTCAAAGCAATCCTCCCTCCTTGCCTTCCAAAGTGTTGGGATTACAGGTATGAGCCACCCTATGTGGCCTAAAATGTTTTAAATTAATGAAAACAATACTGTACAGTCAAGATAAGTAGGATGGAAGACCTGGTGAAAAAGAGTTAACACTATGAGGAATGATTGATATTGACGGTCTGGGCGGGGGTGCAATCTGAAAGGGGCACAAAGTTAGGGCTGCAAATAAAAGTAGAACACCATTAAGCTGAATTTTAGATATACAGTGAGCTTTTTTTTTAGGTTTTTTTTTTTTTTTTTTTCTGGCAACTGTGTACACAGGAGACTTCAATTTTCCCTAGAATGTACAATCCTTGAGGGCAGAAATTTTTGCCTCTTTTTTTCACTGCTATATCCCCAGTACCTAAAACAGCACATAGTAGGTACTCACGTATATCTGGCCTGTACTAATAAGGTTTATTTCTTAAGCTACATAGTGTGTACACAGGTGTTTGTTATATAACTTCCACACATTTTGTATGTCTGAAATGTGGCCTAATACATTTTACAAATTACTGTTAATGAATTGTTCATTTTAAAATCGGTACCTTTTATCTGACCTCACCGAAGGTCTCCAGGGGGACGTCAGAGTATAAAAGTGTTGTGAATTGCCCCTTTCCCCATCTAAACGCTACATGGGGATGTCAACTTGAGATGATTAGTCATTGGATGTATGAGCCGAGGGCATGGTCTGGCCTTTCCCAGAAGCTCCTCTTTTGCTTTATTCCTAAAACTATGGAAAGTGCTTCTTTTGCCACTGCCCTGACTCTACCATCACATGAGATTTCCCCTCCTGCTCTATGGAACCCAAGTAGGAATTTTTGGAAATTGAAAAAAAAACAATTTACTTCACATTTAAAGCTCCTGCTAAACCCAAATAGCTTATCCTTTTCTCATAGGAGACCAGGAATTGGTCCTCACTAGCGCCATGAGGCCCTCTTTATCTCATCTTCATCTAGGTTCTCTAAATGTTATTTACATGCATAAAAGTATATTTATAACCAGCATCTTTCACATTGAGTATTTTTTAAACACTGGAGAGGTGTTCCTTTTGTAATACAAAGTGGGAAAAGGTAAAGGAATGATTTTTATAAACATATTCTCAACCATGTGAAATATATAATATTTAAAGACTACAAAAAATAGGAAGACATTTATTTCTAGGTGGTATTATTACCAGTAATTCTCGCTTTTTTGTTTTTGTTTTCAGACAATACGACATGTTTATACTTCTAAATTTTCACTGGGTGTGGTGGCTCATGCCTGTAATCCCAGCACTTTGGAAGGCAGAGGTGGGCAGATAACCTGAGGTCAGGAATTCAACACCAGTCTGGTTAACGTAGTGAAGCCCTGTCT
>NW_016107470.1:90443-125128 GCF_001604975.1 Cebus imitator
CTAAAAACACAAAAAAATTAGCCAGACATGGTGGCACGCCCCTGTAATCTCAGCTACCTGGGAGGCTGAGGCATGAGAATCGCTTAAACCCAGGGGGCGGAGGTTGCAGTGAGCCAATATTGCGCCACTGCACTCCAGTCTGGGTGACAGAGCGAGACTACATCTCAAAAAAAAAAAAAAAATTTTGTTCTATGAGTGTCATGTATATGGTGCACATACATTTGCTTTTGTATATACATATATGTATATTACTGTGTATATATACATACGTGTATATATACTACATATATAGACACATACACATATACATGTTCGCATACATATTACTGTTTATGATAGCACTCTAATTAGATTTGTTTATAGACATACAGGGATCATGGTGACTAGAATAAGTAAAAAAAATCTTTCCCTGAACAGTCCAGATACCTCTCATTATTAATAACAATTCATACTCTGACACCCTGAAAGTCACAAATCAGAGAGCTTTCTTTTGCTTTCAACCTCAATGCCCAGACCTGTGAGGCAGGTTACCAGGTGGGAAAGAAAAGTTATAGCTTGCTTATTAGATCTCAGGAACAAAGAAAAAGTTAGGTACAGAACAAACCAAGCTGGAAAGGAATTAGTGGAGTAGGTACCTAAACCCATAAAGAGGGGATTTTGCCCAAGGCACCAGAAGGTTGAGGTCTTGAGGAACCGAGAACCTTAAGCACTCCTTCCCCTAAGTGTGTGAATGGAAGCAAATGGAGGGTAGGGGAGGAAACCACATCATCAGAGGCAACTGAAACCTACCCACTACAATTGAAATTTCATGTTTCAATCTCCTCTCTCATCAAATACCTTACTAGAGAAAGACAGCATAATTCTGATTTTTCTGAAATGGAGCCTAACTCTGTCGCCCAGGCTGGAGTACAGTGGTGCGATATGGGCCCAGTGCAACCTCTGCCTCCCAGGTTCCGGCCATTCCCCTGTCTCAGCCTTCCAAGTAGCTGTGATTACAGGCATGCACCACCATGCCTAGCTAATTTCTGTATTTTTGTAGAGATGGGTTTTCGCCATGTTGGCCAGGCTGGTCTTAAACTACTGACCTTGGGTGATCTAACCCCTTGGCCTCCCAAAGTACTGGGATTACAGGTGTGAGCCACCACCCATAATTGATTTTTCTTACTTCACTTAGGGTAAGTCCCTGAACTTCTCTGTGACATTACATAGGGATGATGATGAGAGTAAAATAATAGCTTAATCTCATGGGATTATTGCCAAGAACCTGCTCGGCTGGGAGACTCTCACCCAGGCAGGCTGAAGGTATTGAGAGGCAGACACTCAGATAGCATAACAGTGTGGATCTATCTGGGGACCAACAGCCTGAGAGCCTGTGGGGCTGACAGCTCTCCAGGACTGAAGGCCCTGAGCAGAGATTCATCCATATATTTATCTGCTCTTTGACAGGTGATTCTCATTAATACACAAGTGTTCTACATATACATATAACTTCAGAATATACCAAATAGGCAGCAGTTACTCACCAAACACTAACTACAAGCTACAAGGTATCCTCCGTAAAGGAGCCATGGGGGCAGGGTAAACTTATTATTTCTCAACTGACTGTTGTGAGGATTAAGTATGAAAATGCAGGCAAAGTATTTTAGGAACCATGGTGCATGTTAAAGGTTCAATGAATGTTAGATATTATTATTCATGTCTTTATTACTGATAGCAGTCCCACAGCAAAATCTATAAAAGTCTCAAGAAGTTGAGCAGTGAAAGGTAAAAAATGGAATGGATAGGGAAAGATCAGTTGTCCCAGAACAAACAACTGAGTTTATCTGGGTTTGGGTTATAGTGTTCTGCGCATAGGAGATACTTGCAGCTGAGATTTGCCAGAATAAAGTCACATTCATGGGCTGGGAATGCCCACTTTAGATGTCTCCTCCTGCTGTTGTCTTCAAAAAGTGCTTTGTGGCTTACATAGCTCCTGTATGTTTCTGGGGCACTCGCTGGTCTTAAACCAGCAGGTGGATATACTTACTGATGATTTACATGTGGAGAAATACTCCTGCCCAATATTTCATGCTTAGTGCTGGAACTAGGACTCAGATTCAGGTTTCCTTGCTCCAGTTGCACACTTGCTCCAGTATATAATGTCATTTGAGGGTGTTCAGAGCCAGAAGAGGTAGGACTCTGGACTCAGACGATCAGAAAAAAATTCCATATAGACGATTACTGTTCTCACTCATTCAGCTATCTGGCAGATAACTCAAAAGAGAAATGAACACTCGGCATGCCATTTTGGGCAGGTTGTTCCCATGGTGATGTGTCTCTTAGGAGGATCTTCTCTGCATTTTTTGTACAGATTTCTCCCAAGTATCACAGAAGCAATATTGGAACAGATAGTAAAACTATGTAAGTCGCTAATATAACCGAAATAAGAATCCAAATGCACATCTTTATGATTCACAATATGGCTTGTTGAATATTCTTCTCTAAGAGAATCACTTTACTGAATATATACTTCTCTTTTCCCCTTTCTCTTTGTTTAGCAACATCAAACAAAAGCTGCTTGGGAGTGGGCACTAGGAATTGATTTTAAGCATCCAAACTCATTTCCTCCCTCCTCATTCAATCCCTCAGAAAGAAGTGCAAGAGGAGTATTCATTACATTTGCATCAGCATTCAGGATTTACATTTGTCTTTCAACACTTCAAGAGAATTGACTTAGGTAATAATTTACCCAACTGATTTCAGTGCATAAAGACTCTAAGATAAAAGCAAATTTTCTAAGAGAGTAAAACAAAACAAAACTTCAATGGATAGAAAATTGCTTTGAAATCCCAGTTATCTAGGCAACTTGCTATTATCCGTTCATAAGAGAAATAAAAAATCAGTCTGAGAAAAGACATACATTTAACACACACACTCCAGAACACAGGGTTACCTGAGGCACTGCCATTAACCTTTGTGGTGTGAGCCATGCTGGCTTGAGTCCAATGATAGATCCAGAAAGGAGACAGGAGTCATGCAAATTTTATGCATCAAGTTTCCAAAGTCATTCAACCTGAAACAATAAGGAGAGCCCCATCAAAATGGATCGTTTAAAAATATGTACAACAACAAATCTTAGACTTCCGTTTATAAAGAAGAACAGAGGCAGCAAATTGGAATGCAGGGAGAAAGACTGGGTATCCAGGAGGTGACTACATTGGACCTGGCAGTATGGAGGTAACACCCACAGATGTACCAGTGGCTAGATACTCAAAGGAGGTTCCTACACATAATACTCTATGGGAAACAAAACTGGTTCTCTAGAAATGTGACTATTTTAGGAAAGTGGTCATCAAATACAAATGACCTCCTAAGGTGTAGCACTCTACAACACTCTACAAAGTATTTTTGTTTTTTAAGCCTATCTTCCTTTCCAGATTCTAGTTCAAAAGGCTCATCTATTCAACTGCAATTTCAAAGCAATTCTTGCACCAAATGTTTAAATTTTTAAAAAGATTAACTTCATGGAAATTCTTTTGAGATATCTGAAGTCTTTCTACCAATGCCTCTTTCTTATATGCAACCACTTTTCTAAAGCACAAATCTGATCCAGTCAATCCTTCTCCTCTTGCAACGAAAAAAATTTCATTATCTCCCACTGTGCTGTTGGATAAACTCCAAATTGTTAGAGGCATTCAAACCAGAGCAACCCCATCTTGAATAGGGGCTAGATAAAATAAGGCTGAGACTGACTGGGCTACATTCCCAGGAAGTTGGGCATTCTTAGTCACAGGATGAGATAGGTCAGCACAAGATACAGGTCACAAAGACCTTGCTGATAAAACAGTTTGTGGTAAGGAAGCCGGCCAAAACCCACCAAAACCAAGATGGTGATGAAAGCAATCTCTGATCCTTCTCACTGCCCATTATACACTAATTATAATGCATTAGCATGCTAAAAAACACTCCCACCAGCACCAGGACAGTTCACAAATACCACGGCAACATCAGCAAGTTATCCAATATGGTCTAACAAGGGGAGGAACCCTCAGTTCCAGGAATTGCCCACCCCTTTCCTACAAAACCTATGAATAATCCAGCTCTTGTTTAGCATATAATCAAGAAGTAACTGTAAGTATAATCAGCTGAGCAGCCCATGCTGCTGCTCTTTCTATGGAGTAGCCGTTCTTTATTCCTTTACTTTCTTAATAAACTTGCTTTCACTTTACTCTATGGATTCACCTCTAATTCCTTCTTGTGAGAGATCCAAGACCCCTCTCTTCAGGTGTGGGTCAGGTCCTCTTTCCAATAACAAAATAATAGAGCATGTCACACAGTTTCGAAACACTGGGGTCCATGTCGGGCAATATATTCATTTTACATTGATTTTTCTATTTAAAAGTTACCTGAGATTGCTATAGTCAGACTTACATTTCAATCACAAAATTTAAAACCAAAAGAAGAAAAAAAATGAAAAAGAACACTGTTTCCCCTTTGCATTTTGTAAATGCCTTCCGAAAAACACTGGAAAACAGTAAACGCAATAGTACATATAGAAATCCCATTTCCATTGTGCCCAAACTCTGACTCTAGACCCATGAAATCAGAAGAACTTGGGTGAAACAATTCCAAGTTGACAATTCAAGTGTCAATTCAGAAACCCACATGACCTCCTAATAGAGAATGCTAAAATAGGATCTGTATACACTGATTCTAATGCAGCCATTGAAATCCTGTAAGTTTTTAATAACATGGTAAAATATTCAAAGTATGTTGGTTAAAAGAAAAACAAAACTGTATACGACCCTAAACCTAATTTTATTAAAAATTGTATGTGTACATGAACCTATTTAACTTAAATGATAAGAAGTTAATGCATCAAAATATTCACACTGTGGTTGCCCCTGGGTGATGAAATCACGGATTTTAGCTCTTTCCTCACTTTTGTAGTAATAATTATTAAGAATAAATATTTAGGCTGGGTGCAGTGGCTTATACCTGTAATCCTAGCACTTTGGGAGGCTGAGGTGAGTGGATCACCTGAGGTCAGGAGCTCGAGACCAGCCTGGCCAACATGGAAAAACCTCGTTTCTACTAAAAAACCCCACAAAAATTAGCTGGGTGTAGTGGTGCACGCCTGTAATTCCAGCTCCTCAGGAGGCTGAGGTACCAGAATCGCTTGAACCCAGGAGGCAGAGGTAGCGGTGAGTCGAGATTACGCCACTGCACTCCAGAGTGGGACAGAACAAGACTGTCTAAAAAATCGAAAAATAAATATTTGGACCCTTTCTGTCAATTTTGTTTTATTTGCTTTAAAACCATCAGGGAAAGAAAGGAAAGGGTATTTTAAAAAATGCTATGCAAAAAAGGAAACTATCAGTCTACAATCATGAAGATTACAAGGGGTCAGAAATACAAGTAAATAAAAAGGAAGGAAAAGGAAATGGCTGATTGCTCTGATCACATAGGGTAAAAATTCTTGCCACTTAGCTAGTGAAATTTTCCTTATTGTTTAAATGAGTTTGCACCACAGTTCAAAGCTAACTACCATGAAAGCAACCCAGTGTAAACTCAAAAGGACCCTTTCTTTCTTTTTTTTTTAAACAGACTGCTTCTGACAAGCCTGCCCTCTGCATGGCTTTTCCAGCTACACTGACTAGCACTGGGTTTACCTAATGAGACGAGATTCTAAACCGTCCACTCCCTGCTGATCCTTCGTTTCTGGCTGGTGGCACAC
The DNA here is from genome assembly GCF_001604975.1 of Cebus imitator. Lineage (NCBI taxonomy): Eukaryota > Metazoa > Chordata > Mammalia > Primates > Cebidae > Cebus > Cebus imitator. Next base: position 96,160 of record NW_016107470.1, read on the forward strand.
CAGGAGGACAGGATGGCTCCAATGTTCCTGATGAAAGGGCAATCACCTGACATTCTCTTGGAAACAGAGGCATTGGTTCAAGTCTACAACACTGAAGTTGGAGAGCAATAACCTTTGTGTGCACAGTCAGTGCTGGCTGAATCAAAACGAAGGCTTTGGGGATACAGTAAACATTATCTTTTAAGAATAGGAGTAATGTCTATAAATTTCTGACAAATGCAGTTTTATTAAAAAAAAAAAAAAAAGTGGCGACTGGGAAGACCAGAGAGGGAGGTGTGGGGAATGAAGGGGCAAAGGAAAGAAGCCCAGCTTCTGGAATTATTTAACTAATTATGTTTTTAAAAGCTAATAACCACAAAACTCCTAAGCTAAAGCCTGTTTACTGGCCCCTTGCTAGCCTTGTGTGTTTGCAGTCTTGCTCCACAGTGGCTTGTAAATATCACCATGTAAAACCTTGAAGGCAAACAGAAGACAAGAAGAGACAAGCTACACGTGCTGGGTGGGGGTGAATAAAGTATGTGTCAAGGTATTTGGATGGAGATGTGCCCAGAATCTTCCTAGTCAAGCTTAATAAACGTTGGTCCAAGGTCCTCTCCTGTTATTGAACCTTTTTCATCTGGCAGAACATCTTTTTATCAGATCCAAAGTGGTGCCTCCCACCCTTCCCCAAACTGAACAATAAAACCAAAATAAGGAGGAAGCCTAAAATTAGGAACTATAAGCATATCACTGGTAAAATAACAAGACACTGTCACTGGGTGTGGACCCTGGCAGTGTCTGTGCAAAGAGAACAGTTGTATATTATGTACTGATTTTTCTCAGTTATTGTTCATGTGGACAGGTGGCCTCAAATTGTGAGGCCTCATTCTTCTCAATGCTATGCAGATTCTTATGTCAGTGCATTGCATAAACCAGAAAAGGTCTGGCCACAGTTGATTCCTCTGTTACAGATCGATAAATTGCTTCTTTTCTCCCTCAGAGGAGAGTGCAAACCAGTAAATCTTAAGTGGTACAATGATGGCTTAGTTCTCCTAGCTAAGAAAAAAGCATTCCTTTGAAAGGATTTAGGAAAATACATCAACAGAGAAAGAATTTATCTTCGTCTCTATTTCAGGAGACTGAAGGATATTGAAAGAACATTTCAGTGGATCGCCAAGTACGGTACAGTGAATGACGGAAACAGTCCATGAGGTGACACCACACATACATCAGCTAAAATGATACAAATACGAAAAACAGCACACTAGAACTGTGCTAAAAATATACCATGCCAACAAGTAGTTGGATAAAATTGAGATTTGATATCCACTCTAAATATACTCTTTCTATATTGAGAGTGTATATATATATATACTTTATATATTATTGTTAAACTATCAAATGCCACTATCTCAGTTAGAACCAAGATAATGCCAGTAATATTGATAGTACTGTTGACGGCAGGTAATATTAATTGATCTCTTACTACTATTAGTTATTGAAATATAAAATGTCACCTACTCTAAGGTGCATCATTATTTTAAATACTACTAGTAAAAAAAAAGATGTCACCAATTAAACAATAAAATGCTAATTAAGAATTTACATTCATTGTAAGACGCATCCTCATTTCAGAGGTGATATGTGAAAAACACATATCTTACAACTGATGAAACTGTTACATTCAAGGGACTTTTAAAAGCACTTAACAGTTATTACCTTGTTTAAACTTCATGGTAACCCTAAAAAGTACTACCCCTTCTCTCCATTTTATACATAAGAAACAATCACAGGGAAGTTTTAGAACTTGCTCATATCACAGAGCTAGTATGACAGCACTGACATTTAAAGCTGGGCAATTAATCCCTAGAGTTCTTGTGATTATGTGGCTTAGAGTGAGGGCACTATTGTTTTAACAAATGAGAGCTTAGGGCATAAATTAGTGATGCCCTTTTAAGGTAGTCACCTTAGTTATGTATATGCTTACTGCAAGGAGGCTGTGCTGAAATCCTTTTTAGATAGAAAGCTGCATCTTGGAATTTTATGTAATATGTTTATTTATTTATTTATTTTGAGATGGAGTCTTGCTCTGCTGCCCAGCTCACTGCAACATCTACCTCCCAGGTTCAGGCAATTCTCCTGCCTCAGCCTCCCAAGCAGCTGGGATTACAGGTGTGCTTTAGTAGAGATGGGGTTTCACCATGTTGGCCAGGCTGGCATATATTATGTTTTTAAAGCAATTGTATTTGCAATCTTATTCCTTGGAGTAACATACATAAGAGCCTGAAGTACTTATATGATACACAGGAAACGTTTCTTAGTACTTCACCAGCATACTGTTTTCTAGACTGCACACAGTATTAGTACAGCAGGCTTGATTATCAATCTTATTCTTTATATGAATGTCAACTGTTTCATAAAATCAAATATTTTCTAAACTGAAAACAAAAACAAAAACTCTACCAGGTGGTAGGTTCTAAATGCAATGGTAGAAGTTTCAAAAATGCATAAAACTAGGGCAGGATATTAGAATCAGAATCTTGCCACTCAAAATAATAATTATATTTTAAAAATGTAGATGAAAGCTGGCTTCACTCCTTCCCATGGAATAATCAAAATAAATATACAGCATCCAGATTATCACCAGCAATCTCCCAGAACTCATGAAAGAACATGGGTCAGTTCCTAGTGCCATAGAGAAGATAAACAAAACAAAACAAAACAAAACAAAAAACCCAACAACAAAACTCCAGCAGACAGTAAGAGAATCAGATTTTCATATCTGTGACACCCTCCCCCCAAGCTGCCTGGCATCCAGCACATGTAAAACTTCCCCTAACTCAGATTTTATACTGGAAAAAGTGAGATTGAGGTGGACACATAACTTGCCCACTATCTTGGGTTCTTTGGATGCCTCAACCCATGAGAAGCATCAGGAATCCCTGAAGGGAGATACCACCCTGAGGACAGTCAGAGGCAAAGTGGGGAGGTGGGATTACCATCTCCAGTCCTGGAAGCTCTGCTCTGTCACTCAACCAAAGGAGATGCCAAATCAGAGTGGCTCTTCAGCAGCACTACACTGTAGGAGGTATATTCCACGGGTCTCTTGGGAATGAACTCCTAGCCAGCCTGTCCATACCACAGGGATATCTCTCCTTTGGAACTTCCCCCATTCCAGCCAGGCAATCCTCTGATCCTTTGCTAGAACAGAGGCAAACCTGGGGTTTTAGTTACCATTTAGTGCTGAAAAAGAGGCAGGGACTCAGTGGGAAAAATGTGTTAGAAATTCAACAGATAAATTATAAAGAATCTCTAAGCAAACATAACCAGTAAAAACCAAAACAGACTAGACAGAGAAGATTGGTATAAATAATAAATCCTTCAATGCAACAACACAGACACATCCACAAGAACATGGAACCATGACCTCCCCAAATGTATAAAGCAAGGAACCAGTGACTGACCCTAATGAGATATTGATTCATGAGCTCACTGACCAAGAATTCAAAATAGTAGTTTCACAGAAACTCAGGGATCTCCAAGAAAACGCAAGAAAGCAATTCAGAAACTTACCAGAGAAATTTAACAAAGAGAGTGAAGTGATAAAAAATCAAATGAATCCTGAAACTGAAAAATATATTTGCACTGAAAAATTTATTGGAGGCTCTCAACAGCAGAATAGATCAAGCAGAGGAAAGAATCAGTGAACCCAAAGACAGCTCTTTGAAATTACATAGAGAAGAAAAAATAAAATAAATGGAAAGGCATTACATAAAGACTGCCTACAAGATATAGAAAATTACCTCAAAAGACTAAATCTAAGAATTATTGCTGTTCAAGAGAAAGTTGAGCAAAAGCAAGAGATAGAAAAAAGATTACTCGATAAATAATAATAGAACACTTGCCAAAATGAGAAAAATATAAATATCCAGGTAGAGGAAGGTCAGAAAACACCAAACAGATTGGACCCAAATAACACTACCCCCAAGGCATATAACAATCAAACTCTCAAAGGTCAAGGACAAAAAGAGGATCCTAAAAGCAGCAAAAGGAAGAAATGACATACAAAGAAACTCCACTTCATTTGGCCACAGACTTCTCAATGACCATATAGGTCAGGAGGAAGTGGAATGTTATTTTGAAAGTGCTGAAATAAACAAAAACCCTGCTATCCTCAAATACTTTATCTAGCAGACAGCAGAATTATCCTTCAAATATGAAGGAGAGATAGTCTTTTTCTGACAAACAAAAGCTAAAAGAATTCACCACCACTAGCTCTGTCTTACAAGAAAAAAGAATGTTTTTCAATCTGAAAGGAAAAAACACTAATGTGCAAAAAGAGAACATTTGAAGGTATAAAACCGACTGGCAATATTAAGTAGAGAAAACTGCAGAATATTCAAATACTATAACTGTCATGTGCAACCCACCCATAAGTTTACTATGAAACCTAGAAGATAAATCTATCAAAAACTATTAAAACTACAGCAACCTGTTAAGAGATAGACAATATAAAAATATGTAAATTGAGACCAGCGAAAGTCAAAATGTCAGGGGATGGAATTAAAGATGGAGAGTTGTTTTAAAGTTTTTTATTTATTCTTTTTTTGTGATCTAAGACAGGGATCTCCAATCACTGAGCCATGAACCGGTACTGGTCTGTGGCATGTTGGGAACCAGGTCACAGCAGATGGTGAGCAAAGGCCAGTGAGCATCATGATATCACAGATCTGCCTGAGCTCCACCTCCTGTCAGATCAGCAGCAGCATTAGATTCTCACAAGAGTGCAAACCCTATTGTGAATTGCATGTGTGAGGGATCTAGGCTGAGTGTTCCTTATGAGCATCTAATGCCTGATGATCTGAGGTGGAACAGTGTCATCCCAAAACCATCCCCACTGTCCCATCTATGGAAAAACTGTCTTCCATGAAACTGGTCCCTGGTCCCAAAAAGGTTGGGGACTGCTAATCTAAGATAAGCTGTCATCTCTTTAAAATAATTTGTTATATCTATAAGATGTTTTCTATAAGCCTCATGGAAACCACAATGTAAAAACCTAAAATAAAAAAAAAAAAAAAAAAAAAAAAAAAAAAAAAAAAAAAAAAAAAAAAAATTAAAACACAGAACCAGAGAAAGTCAGGAGGAGAGGAGTTACAAAACAACCAGAATACAAGAAACAAAATGGCAATTCTCCACTCAGAAATTTATCAGACAATTTTAACAAAGAAATTAACATTATTTTAAAAATCAAACAGAAATCTTGATGGACTGAAAATTCAGCTCCCAAGTACATAAAGCAAACAATAGATACAGAGAAAGAGAGACTGTAATACAATAGTAGTGGAGGATGTCAAATACCCCACTTTCACCAATGAACAGATCATCTAGACAGAAAATCAACAAAGAAACAATTGAGTCAAACTACACATCAGACCAAATAGGTCTAACTGATATTTATAAAACACTCAACTATTCAGAATACATATTCGTTTCAGCAGTACATGGAATGTTCACCAAAATAAACCACATTTTAGGCCACAAAGCAAGTCTCAACAAATTTAAAAAAGTAGAAATCTGGCTAGGTGAGGTGGCTCACACCTGTAATCCTAGCACTTTGGGAGGCTGAGGTGGGCAGATTACCTGAGGTCAGGAGTTCTGGACTAGCCTGGTCAACGTGGCAAAAACCCTGTCTCACTAAATATACAAAAATTAGCTGGGCATGCTGGTGCACACCCATAATCTCAGCTACTTGGGAGGCTGAGGCAGGGTAATCACTTGAACCCAGGACGCAGAGGTTGCAGTAAGCCGAGATCTTGCCACTGCACTCCAGCCTGGATGACAGAGCGAGACTCCATCTCAAAAAAAAAAGAACACATCGGAAATTATACAAACACATGGAAGTTAAACAACATGCTCCTGAACAATGAGTTGATGAAGAAGTTAATCAGAACATTTAAAATTTCTCAAAACAAATAAAAATGGAAACACAACATACCAAAACCTATGGAACAGAGCAAACACAGTATTAAGAGGGAAGTTTATGGTAATAAACATCTACATCAAAAAAGTTGAAAGACTTCAAAAAGACAACCTAACAATGCACCATCTCAAGGAACTAGAAAAGCAACACTAAACCAGACTCAAATTTACTAGAAGAAAGGAAATAATAAAATCAGAGCAGAAATAAATGAAACTGAGATTAAAACATTATAGAAGATCAACAAAACTTTAGTTTAAAAAAAAACAAAAACAAGAAACTGACAAATCTTTAGCTAGNACTAAAAAAAAAAAAAAAAAGAAAAAAAGAGAGAGGACCCAAATAAAATCAGAAATGAAAAAGATACATAACAGAGACCACAGAGGTACAAAGAATCATTAGAGATAACTGCCAACAAACTGAAAAATCTAGAAGAAAAGAATACATTCCTGAACACATACAAACAAAACTGAACCATGAAGAAAATGAAAACCTCAACAAACCAATAGTAAGTAGTAAGATCAAAGCTATAATTAAGTCTACTATCAAAGAAAAGTCCAGGATCTGATGGATTCTACTAAACATTTCAAGAAGAGCTATAACAGTTCTACTAAAACTCTTCAAAAAAACTGAAGAGGTAGGAATCCTCAAACTCATCCTGCAAGACTGGAATTACTTTGATACCAAAACCAGATAAGGCCGCAATAAAAAAAAAGACAATCATAGGCTAATTTCACTGATGAACATAGATGGAAAAATCCTCAACAAAATACTAGCAAACTAATTGAACAACATGTTAATAAAATGATTCGACATTTTCAAGTGGGATTCATCTCAGGGATGCAAAGATGGCATATGCAAATCAATAAATGTGATATACCACATTAACACAATCAAGAACAAAAAACATGATCATTTCGGTAAGTGCTGAAAAGCATTCAGTAAAATGCAATATCCCTTTACAATAAAAACTCTCAACAAACCAGGTACAGAGGAAACATAATTCAAAATAATAAAGACCATATATGAAAAACCCACAGCTGACAACATACCAAGCAGGGAAAAACTGGAAGCCTTTTCACTAAGATTTGGAGGAAGACAAGGGTGTGCACTTTCACTACTTTTATTCAACATAAAGTAGAAGTGCTGGCCAGACAATTAGGCAAGAAAAATAAATAAAAGGGATTCATATTGGAAAGAAAGAAGTCAAACTGCCTTTCAAGGTAGATGACAGGATCTTCTATTTTTAAAAACCAAAAAACTATTAGAACTAATAAGTGAATTCAGTCAAGTTGCAGGATACAAAACCAACATACAAAAATCAGTAGCATTTATAAATACCAATGGTGAACAATCTGAAAAAGGAAGCAAGAAAGCAATCTAATTTATTATAGCTACAAAGAATGTAAAATACCCAGGAACTGTTCGTTTTTGTTGTTGTTGTGACAGGGTTTTGCTCTGTCACCCAGGTTGCAGTAAAGTGGCATGATCACAGCTCATTGCAGTCTCGACCTCTTGGTTTCACGTGATCCTCTTACTTCAGCACCCCAAGTAGCTGTGACCACAGGTGCATGCCACAACATCTGGCTAACATTTTGATTTGTTGTGGAGATGAGGACGTACTATGCTCCTAGACTGGTCTCAAACTCCTGGGCTCAAGCCATTCTTCTGGTTTGGCCTCTCAAAGTATTGGAATTGCAGGTGTCAGCCACTGTGCCTGGCACCTTAAAATCAATTTAACCAAAGTTGTGAAAGATCTTTATAAGGAACGCTGTAAAACACCGATTAAACAAAAGATGACACAAAAAATGGAGACGATATTATACCATGCTCATGAACTGAAAATATTGTTAAAATGACAATCCTACCCAAAGCAATTTACTGATTCAAGGTAATCCTTATCAAAATACCAATAATATTCCACGTAGAAATAGGGCATACAATCCTAAATTTCCATACAGAACCACAAATAACCAAAGCAATCTTAAGCAAAAGGAGTAAAGCTGGAGGCCTCACACTACTTGACTTACAAATATACTACAAGGCTACAGTAGCCAGATCAGAATGGTACTGGCATAAAAAACAGACACAAATATCAACTGAACAGAACAGCGAACTCAGACATAAATCCATGCCATTTGTAGCCAATTCATTTTTGACAGAGGTGCCAATAATATGCAATAGGGAAAGGACCGTCTCTTCAATAAATGGCACGGGGAAAACTGGACAATTATATGAAGAATGAAATACACCTCAATCTCTCACCATATACAAAAATCAAATAGAAATGGATTTAGACTTAAGTCTAACACCTGAAATTATAAAACCACTAAAAGAAAACATTGGGGAAATGCTCCAGGATACTGGTCTGGGCAAAGATTTTCTGTTTAAGTCCTCAAAAGCATAGGCAACAAAAGCAAAAATGGACAAACAGGATTACATCAAGCTGAAAAGCTCCTGTACAGCAATCAACAAGGTGAAGAGACAACCCATAGAACAAGAGAAAGTATTTGCAAATTGCCCATCTGACAAGAGATAAATAACCAGAATTTATAAGGAGCTCAAAAAACTCAATAGCAGAAAGCCATTAATCTGATTTTAAAAAGGGCAAAGGCCTGAACAGACATTTCTCAACAGAGAACATACAAATGACCAACGGGTATAAGAAGTGTTCAACATCAGTAATTATCAAGAAAATGCAAATCAAACCCGAAATGAGATACAATCTCACCCCAACTAGAATAGCTTTTATCAAAAAAGACAGGGAATAACATGCTAGTGAGGATGTGGAGAAAGAAAAATCCTTATACACTGTTCGTGGGAATATAAATTAGAACAGCCACTATGGAAAATAGTTCAGAGGTTCCTCAAAAAACTAAAAGTAGAATACCGTATCATCCAGCAGTTCCGCTACTGAGTATGTACCTAAAAGAAAGGAAATCAATATGCTGAAGAGAGATCTGTACTCGCATGTTTATTGCAGCACTATTCACAATAGCCAAAATATGGAATCAACCCAAGTGTCTATCAATGGATGAATAAAGAAAATGTGGTATACTGGGAAGCCAACGGGGGTGGATTGCTTGAGTTCAGGAGTTTGAGACCAGCCTGGGCAACATAGTAGGACTCCATCTCTGCAAAATAATAATACCTATTTAAAAAGAAAATGTGATATAAATACACAATAGATTATTATCCAGCCATAAAAAAAATTGAATCCTGTCATTTGGAGCAACATGGATAAAACTAGGGGTCATTATGTTTGGTGAAACAAGCAAAGCACAGAAAAACAAATTTCGCATGTTCTCACTCATATGTGGGAGCTACAAGTCAATCTCATGAAGATAGCGAGAAGACTGGTGGTTACCAGAGGCTGGGAAGGGTATCGGGGAAGGGGGATCAAGAGTGGTTGATTAATGGGTATAAACACACTTAAAAGAGGTAAGACTTGGTACTTGACAGATCAGTAGAATAGCTACAGATAACATTAATCAAGTGTGTGTTAATACACTCAAAATAGCTTGAAAAGAATAATTCAAAAGTTCCTAGCATAAACAGATAAATATTTAAGGTGACTGATACCCCAATTACCCTGATTTGATTATATAAACGTATCAAATTATCACATGGACCCCCAAAATATGTACATTTAATATTTATCAATTTTAAAAATGAAAAATATGAAACGAGAAAGCACCATTTTGATGTGAAAATTCTAGAATCTTTTTATAAGATATCACAGTATTTTTGTTCATGTAACAATAAAACTAAAAACGCAATATAATTAACTTTACCTAAAATCTGGAAAAGGCAGAATATACAAAATTTATTCAATCTTACAACTCTATCAATTGTTATCACTGGAGGCTATTTTATATTTTATATACTTTTATGAATATTTTAATTAATTACCGTAATACGTTTTAAAGGTCTACAATATCCTAGAATTTGTACCAGGCACTTTTTAGTTTCTATGTTGGAGGCATAACATGGACTAAGGCATTGTACCTTTCCCAGCAGTTCACACACTAGTGTTGAAGGTAAATATTATAGACACAATTAGAAGAGTAGTGTTTACACAGTTCAATTCCAATCCATAGAAAAGTGGTCTTATTTAGTTTGAAAAGGGTACAAGAGGCCAAAAACATTATTCATAATAAGAGATCACTTGGCCTAAGTCTTAAAGGATGAGTGAGTACTTTTCAGGACAAGAAAGGTGGAAGGGCATTGCAGGCAGTGGGGATGGCACATGCAAGGGTGAAAGATGAGAGGACGCACATGACAAGTAGCAGCTGGGGCCAGAGCATAGTTTGCTTAGGAAGGCTTAGTTGTAAAAGAAGCAAACTGCCCGAGCCAAAGATGACCTAAGGAGACCGGGTAATAAAGAGGAACCTAAATTACCTAGATTCTAAAAGAACCAAACTGAAAAACGCACATACACAAATACAAATATTTTACCCTAACAAAAAATGCAGGGCTCATTTGATTTCTTCAAGTCAGTCTTTCATACAGGTAACCAAAAACCTGTCTTACCATACATCAAGTATGATTACTCACATATTCCTGTAGAATACACAAAAATAGTCAATAATTACTTTAAAGTAACAATTAAAAGTATGCTGGAGTGTAAACTCTGGCCACAATTTATTATCTGATTATCTTCTGGTGATTTCCAGTACTGGCTCCTACCATAGGAAGACCAGGGGTAATATTAACCAGCTTTTAGATATTTTGCAACCAAATTACCCAATATGACCCAATCCCATTTGGCTTCCTCAAATATAGCAGATAATTTTCTTGGTATGAGTAGGGTAGAGGTGAAAAGAAATCTCAATTACGAACCAAGATCTAAATTACAATCTTTGTTAGTCAGTTTCTACTGCTACAAAGCAATACCTCAGACTGGGTACTTCATAAAGCAATGAGATTTATTTTGGCTCATGGTTCTGCAGGATGTACAGGAAGTGCGATACCAGTATCTGCTTCTGGTGAGGGCCTCGAGAAACTTAAAGAAGTCAAGGGGGAGCCAGCATATTTCATAGTGAGGTGTGGAGGAACAGAGCAAGGGGGAAGGTGCCAGGCTCTTTTTTAACAACTAGCTCTCTCATGAAGTCAGGAGGAAAAGCTCATTACCATAGGGAGGCACCAAGCCATTCATGAGGAATCTGCCCCATGATGCAGACATCTCCCACCAGGCCCCACATCCAACAGTGGGGATCACATGTCAACATGAGATTTGGAGGGAACACAGATCCAAACCAGATCAGAATCTTACTTGGATACTGGCTTTCATTTCTAATGTAGGAAAAAGGTTGAGATTTGCCTATTAGGGAAATTTTATGCTGTGTTTGTCTAAATGAGTATATTTGCAACTTTATGAGGTAATATAGGTATGAAGCTGATGGAGGTATTTTTATCACAGGTACAGGAACAAATTAAAATGCAGACAATAAAGAGAAAATATGGAAGAAAGCAACAGTAAATAAATTCATTTATTCATTCAATAAATGTGTGCCCACCGTGTGCCAGGCACTGTTTTTGGCACTTAAGATAGAGCTATGAACAAACTAGATACCAACCCACCTTTTTCCACAAAGTAATCTAACTAGACGGCTGTGCTTTGGGCCCAAAGAAAGTTCAATTTAGGTTCACACTATGCTTAACAGATTAGCTGTGCTAAAAGCTAATTCCTGACTCATCTTTTCTGTCTTATGTATTAGTCCATTCTCACACTGCTAGTAAAGACATACCAGAGACTGGGTAATTTATATAGGAAAGAGGTTTAACTAACTCACAGTTTTGGCATGGCTGAGGAGGCCTCAGGAAACTTAGAATCATGGCAGAAGGTGAGCAAACACATCCTTCTTCACGTGGCGGCAGCAAGGAGGCGTACCAAGCAAAAGCAGGGAAAGCCCCTTATAAAACCATTACAGGCCGGACGTGGTGGCTCACGCCCGTAATCCCAGCAGTTTGGGAAGCCAAGGAGTGTGGATCATGAGGTCAAGAGATCGAGATCACCCTGGTCAACATGGTGAAACCCGTCTCTACTAAAAACACAAAAATTAGCTGGGCATGGTGACGTGTGCCTGTAGTCCCAGCTACTCAGGAGGCTGAGGCAGGAGAATTGCTTGAACCTAGGAGGTGGAGGTTACAGTGAGCCGAGATCACACCACTGCACTCCAGCCTGGCAAGAGCCTGACAGTGCAAGACTCCGACTCAAAAACAAAAAACAAAAAACATTAGATCTCATGAAAACTCACTATCACAAGAACAGAATCAGGGTAACCGCCCCCATGATTCAATTACTTCCCATTGGGTGCCTCCCATGACACACGAGATTATGGGAACTACAATTTGAAATCTGGGTGGGGACACAGCCAAACCACATCACCTTATTTGAAGAGTTCCCATGACAGCATCTGCCTCCTTGTGTCCCGAAGTGGACATGAGTGTGTCCAGCCTTCCTACAAACCCTCACTGCTCATCCATCCTACATCATGAAAGTACACATCAGTATCTTTCCAAGAGTGTACACAAGGGCTGCGCTGCCAGTGAACAGGTTAAAACACTCTCAGAGCCTGCAAGCACTTTCAGAATCCCGTGCTGGGTCTGCTCCAACTGGGTCGTTGGGACCCACACAGTGGTCTAATATTTAATGCTCTAATATTTAAAAATAACTGACACTTGCAAAGTTTCTTTCCAAGAAACTGTCTATGGTGAAGGTTTATCAAATCATGAAAACCTAGGCTGAAAATCAGCTGTTCTGCTACAAAAGAAAGCAGCAATAGATAGTCTAAAGAGCATCTGAATGAAAATTAGAACGATTAAAGTTTCTTCTTTTTCAGTTTACCACCTTTATGTTTCTTCCTGACTTCAGAGGAAAGTAACTTTATAACTCAGTATTGGTACCATGAAAAGTATTTATTGATTTGCTTTCATTTGTTTGTAATAGGTTTAGGGAAAACAGACACTAGCAGAAACCTAAACCTTGAGTTTATGACTATATTAGTAGAGTCTCGCTCTTACAGAGCAAGCATTCCTACTGCTGGTGGTTTAAACCAAAATATCCGTGCTTTAACCTATTTAAACATTAAAGAACAGCAGTGTAATGGCCACAGATATGAGAGTTAGTTTAGTGTGATTTGAAAGGCTTTCTGTTCATTTCTTATTTTAAATGTACAGTTCTCATTTATTTTGTTTTAGCAAAAATTTTCTCTTTAATTCCATTGAAATTGAATTCTTATGTGACGTTCTCTGATCAACTCTTAAGTTGATCAATACTGTTAATGAAAAGTTCAAGTGTGCCTGGGACTGTCACTAAGAAAAAGGAAGACATGTAATACACCCTCAGATTCTTTTTCTTTTTCTGTAAACAAGTTTTATTTAAATAAGTGTGTAGGCGGGGCTCGGTGGCTCAGGCCTGTACTCCTAGCACTTTGGGAGAGTGAGGTGGGTGGATCACTTGAGGTCAGGAGTTCGAGACCAGCCTGGCCAACATGCGAAACCCTATCTCTACTAACAATACAAAAATTAGCTGCATGTGGTGGCACATGCTTGTAATAACAGATACTCGGGAGGCTGAGGCAGGAGAATTGCTTGAACCAAGAAGGTGGAGGCTGCAGTGAGCCGAGATCACGCCACTGCACTCCAGCCTGTGCAACAAAATGAGACTCTGTCTCAAAAAAAAAAAAAAAAAAAAAAAAAAAGAAGAAGGTTTAAATACATAACATTAAAACTGGAGGGAGAAAAATCTCTTAAAACCGGTTTGTTACTTCACATGTCATTGGGCAGCTGTTACATTAACTTGCAAGCTCTATAGCTAGTTACGTGACTGGTACATCAGTTTGAGATTTATTCCCTTGTCAAAAGTTTAACTTTGAGGGAAGGTTGGCCTCACATTCTGGTGTTTGGACATCCCTTAGCTAGTATGCCTAATCAAAAAGATCTTTGTGGCAAGCCAGATATCCTATCACCTCACTATAGGGAAGGGGGCCTCTCTAAAGCTATGCCCCCTGGTCAGGTTGGAGACGCCAGGGGATGTTTCTTTGACTACCAAAGGCTCCTTTCCAATGGTACAGCGGCTGTTGCTGCCTTACCCCCATCTCTCCTCTCAGATTCACCGTGGATTGTTCAGGCAGTGACATTCTCTTAGGGCAGGGGACTCTACAGAGGGAGAATGGAGGAGCTTCTTACCAGACATAGTTGTCTATGATTTTAGGGCTCTGGGCATGGCTGAAATATGATGTCATTGCTTTGTTTTAGGCTTGACACTGCCAGGCACCTATTGCTTGATCTCTGTTTACATTAAGAACTTCAAGACTAGACAGCATGGCTCTTTTCAGTTTACTGCATGAAGGAGTTACACTAGTCCAAGTTAAAAGCAGATCATAAATGGTTACATTATACAAGCTGCGAGGTTTTCAAACTTGTGACAAGGGACAGAAAGGAAATTCTATTCATTGCAAGGAAATCCTCACTCAAGCTTCAGTGAGCCACAGCACTTAAAACCCATGAACCTTTAACTGATTGTCCTTAGCTATTTCAATTTGTACGTGGAAGCGGCATGTTCTTGCGCTGGTCACCCTGTAGCTGAATGACTTCTCCGTATTCTGGATGCTCAATTACAGTACTGTTGCAGGCAAACTTCTTTTTAAATGCCTTCATTGGTTTCTTTTTATCACACTCATCAGCAATCCCTTGGACAGCAGGAAGGGTCTTCCTGCTGTTCCTCTGTTGGACGAATTCTTATATGGATATAATCCTCAGTGTCAGCAGAAAGCAGGTCATCACCCTCACTTGCATCAGCAAAGGGGTGGAAAGAGCGGAAGTTCTGGATTGTGGACATACAACACAATTCCTTTTCCTCAGCGGAAATGGCTGCAAAAGTGGGCAGTAGCAGGAGAAGGGGGAACCAAGTCCTTGGCAGTGGCGGCTCAGTGACTGGGGCCCCCTCAGATTCTTAACCTGAAAACACTGGTGCTTGATATGGGTTGGATTTGTGTTCCCACCCAAATCTTATGAGTTATAATCCTCAGTGTTGGAAGAGGGTCCTGGTGGGAGGTGGGGGGGACTTCCCTTGAGAACTGGTTGCTTAAAAGTGCATAGCATCACCTCCTTCCCTCTTTTTCTCCTGCTCCCACCACATAGGACATGCCACCTTTCCCTTCCCCTTCCACCATGATTGTAAGCTTCCTAAGGCCTTCCCAGCCATGCTTCCGTACAGGCTGTGGAACTGTGAGTCAATTAAACCTTTTTTATTTATAAATTACCCAGTCTCAGGTAGTTCTTTACAGCAGTACAAGAACAGACTAACACAGTTCTTAAAGTGGGTTCCCAGAACAGCAGAATCGGCAATAACTTCTGGGAACTTGTTAGAAATCCAAATTTTTGGGCCCCATCCCAGACCTACTGAAGCAGGAACTCTGGGTTTGGGGCCCTGCAATGTGCATTTTGATAACCCTCTAGGTGACTCTGACGTAGGCCAAAAGTTCTCAAAACCCTTATCTTCAAACATGGGTTGAGTTAGAAATGATTATGCCCTAAGGCTCCAAGAGCCAACAATATCCTCTGATTTAAAAAAAAAAATGACACCTCGGGATTTAGAAAACATCCCAGGAAGTCTAACTTTGTTTCACTCATTTATTCAAAAATATTGACTGAGAACTCATCATGCAATAGGCACAGTGCCGGGCACTACAGTGATGAACAAAATAAACTCGGTTCTTGCCTTTTTGAGGCTTATAGGCAGGATTTGTATATATACAAAAAAGTTATAAACATATTATGCTAAATGCTATGATGGAGGAAAAACAGGTGTTGAGTGAGAATAACGGAGGTACCCTTTCTTAGGACTGAAGTTGAGGGTATACAGATGTATAGAAATGGGTGGTTCTTAAGAGTTTCTCAAGGGAAGTACCTTTGAAGCTAAGACCTTAAGCATAGGGAGGAGTTAACTAGGGGGAAGGTGGAAGGTAAAAATGGTCCCGGGAACATCATAGAGGCCAGAAATAGACCCACTCAAATGTGCCCATATGATTTTTGACATAGGCATTTCAGAAAAGAAAAGTCTTTCAGAAAAGGAAGGAAAGTCTTTCAACAAACAGTGCTATAGCAATCTGACATCTGTAGTTAAAATAATGAATCCTCCTAATGTTCTGTCTTATGCAAACGTTAATTTCAAATGAATCTTAAATCTAAAATTAAAAAAAAAAGACAACAACTATAAAATCTTAAGAAAACGTAGAAGATCTTTAAGAGCTAGGGCTTAGAGAAGTCTAGACACAACACCAAAAGAGCCATAAAAAAAAAAAAGATGAACAATGTGGTCTTCATCAAAATTACACTCTTTTTTTTTTTTTTCTTTAAAAGGTCTGGAGGCTCAGGGGCAAGAAAGAGCTCAATATATTTGAGCAAATGAGTTTTTAAGAGAGGGAAAGAACAGGTTGGGCTGAAGTGAGAGATAAGCAGAGGCTAGGTTATGAGACTTGCTTAGTCCTGCTGGTCATAGTAGGAAGACTAGGTTTTCTTCTAAGTTAAAAGTCACTAATAGGTTTAAGCTCATGAGTAAAATAAAATAAATGATTTTTAATTTTTAAGTGTTTTGTTTATGCGTAGGCTTCCTACTATCTTTAAAGAGAGGGAGCTCTGGGCTTCCTTAGTTTATTATCATGGGGAAAGGACCCTGGATATTCCAGGAATAGTTCATTCAGCTTTCACAAAGAGGATTTCACCTGGAAGATATAACCAGCCCTTTGAATTAAAAAGTACATATATTTTTTCCACTGTTTAAAGCAGAAAGGAGCTGGGGATGGTTGTACAGGCCTGTAGTTCCAGCTACTTCTGAGGCTGAGACAGGAGTTCGTGGCTATAGTGAGCTATGATTGCACCTGCGAATAGCCACTACATTCCAGCCTGGGCAACTTAGGGAGAGCCTGCAACACCCCTACACCACCACCACCAAGAAGACAGAAAGGCTCAGCCATGCCACATGGAAATCTCCCAGATTTTCTTGTGTTTTCTTAAGAACATACAAGTTCCTAACTTACTTAAGATAAGCTTTAAAGAGGTCAAATATCTGACCTGGAAAGGGCTTTCCAATTTGCTGTCTGATAAAAGCTCTCGCAGTGTTAAATTTATGTTACCAACACAGCATATGCACCTCAACTGAAAATGGGTATGGGAAAAACTGTAGCAGAGACTGAATTTGGAGTTTGAAAAGACGGAATCAAATCAAAACCACAATATCACCTCATACTCATTAGGATGGCCACTACTAAAAAACAAAAACAAAAACAAAATAAGTATTGGTAGCATGTGGAGAAACTGGAACCCTACATTGGTCAGGGTTGTTGGTGAAATGGTAAAATGGTACAGCTGCTATACAAAATAGTATAGAGATTCCTCAAGAAAATAAGAAATAGAACTACCATATGATCCAACAATTCCACTTCTGGATAGATGTCCAAAAGAACTGAAAACAGGAACTTGAAAAGGTATTTGTACCCCCATGCTTACTGCAGAAATATTCACAATGACCAACAGGCAGAAGCAACCTAAATGTCCATTAACAGATGAATGCCTAAGGAAAATGTAGTATATACATACAATGTATGCATATATATTTTAGGCTAAAGAAAGGAAATTCTATCACATGCTGCATCATGAATAGAATCGAAACTTGAGGACACTATGCTAAGTGAAATAAGCCAATCACAAAAAGCCAAATTTCCACGCCAAATACATGCAATTAAAGGCATAGAAACAGAAAGCAGAAAGGTTGGTGCCAGGGGCTGGTGGGCAGGGGTAACACAGAGTTGTTTGATGAGTATAGAATTTCAGTCAAGTGAAATGGAAAAGTTCTAGAGATCTGTCATATGGCAATGTGCAGTTAACAATAATAAAATGTACACTTAAAAATTAAGAATGTAAATCTATGTTATATGTTTTTTACCACAATTAAAAAAAAAAAAAAGCAGAAGTAGTATTTACAGGGCTCCAGTCACACTCAAGGTCAAGCTGCCTTATGTTGTTTTCCTTTAGTGGAAATAAACCTCACTTAAGCTTTTCCCTTTTTAAAAGAGGAGTATCAGAACATTCTCTCCTTTTTTATCATCACAGAATCCCCTGATGGAACAAGCAGATCCCTTTTATGATTCTTCAAGACTTCCGCTGATGTTCACCTACCCATGCTAGACAGGCAATTATTCAGGTGCAGGGAGGGAATAGGGGCACCTGCAGTGAAGATACCCTTTAAAAGTAGGAAATGACCGAAAAAGCCTGTTGCCATTCTGTTGAGGAATGCCTTTGAGAACAGCAGTATAGTCACAAACTGACCAATGACAGGCTACACCAAGGAGACATAGCCTTGACCCTTGGCCAGCAATGAGGTAGAGGCAGAAGGGAGGACCACTGGCTCAGCCCCACCCATTTCCCCAAGAGGCTTCTGCAGCCTTTCACTAATTCAAATGCCATCATCAACCACTTCTGCCATGTTCAGCTGGGAAAATGCAACAGGCCAGGGAAACATTCCACAGAAGGGACTTAAACCTCCCATCTCATGCAAAGGTCTTGTCTTTCCCCCTTTCCTTCTGAACAGGCTCTGATGGCAAGGTCTCAACCCCACCACACTAGGAAAAGCGCCAGACTGTGGGACCTGCCAGAGAAAAGGCTTCACCTCTAACCCAGGCCGGAAAGGTTGGGCTCAAGCCAGAGACACAGGATGAAACCATGTCACAAGAAGACTGGGTTCCAGAGCCTGCAGTCTGACAGCATGAAAGTGCCAAAAGTGAAGAGCCTGCAACGAGGCCCTGGGGCATTACTAAACATTTAGCCTCCTGGGGCAATAACACCTAATGAGCAGGGTCTGAGGCAAGAAGGAAGCCAGAAGGCAAGAATCTCAAATGCAGACAGTGAACCCTGGGGCCCAGTTATAGAGGGGAAAAGCCTGTTAATATGTGTGTCATACTAAAGCAAAATTAATTTACAAACATGTGTTTGAAACTCTGAATAAGCAGGTAGGGAGACGCAAAAACAAAATGTTTTAGCCATCAAGGGAAGAGAAATAGTCATTAATGGCAAAATATTTACTGTTTCTGATTTAAGGAATCTGAAATCTCAGTGACATTGCATTTATTTGTTCTATACTACTTAAAAATATATAAAAACTATGTGTTGGTATGAACTTACATAGGTTTGTAAACACTTTCTAACCACCTCACTATTCAAAGTGTGGACCCCCGGCCAATTGCAGCAGCATCTGCCTGACTTGTTCAAAAACAGGGGCATCTTGGGCCCTGCCCTAGACCTACAGAATCCATCTGCAGTTCAGCAAGATCCCCAGGTGATTTGTAGGCACAGTGAAATGGGAGGAGAACTGGTTTAGCCTTTATTTTTCCCCATTACCTTTTATCTGAAGTGACCTACAGTAATGGTTCACAACCTTGGATGATATTTCTTTTTTGAGATGGAGTTTCAATCTTGTTGCCCAGGCTGAAATGCAATGGTGTGATCTCAGCTCACTCACTGCAACCTCTGCCTCCCAGGTTCAAGCAATTCTCCTGCCTCAGTCTCCTGACTAGCAAGCATGCACCACCAGGCACAGCTAATTTTTTGTATTTTTAGTAGAGACGGGTTTCGCCATATTGGCCAGGCTGGTCTCAAACTCCTAATCTCAGGTAATCCACTCGCCTCAGCCTCCCAGAGTGCTGGGGTTATAGGCATGAGCCACTGCAGCCAGCTGGATGATTATCATAATTACTGCCTAGGCCCCACCAAAGACCAATTAAGCTACTCTCTGGGTGTGGGACCTGAAAAGAAGTACTTTTAAAAGCTCCTCCAGGAGATGCAACTGCTACATTTGAGAGTTATTGGTCGATTCCAGTGGTTCTCAAAATATGGTCCTAGACCAGCAGCATCACCATCACTAAGGAACTTGTCAGAAGTCCCTTGTCAGAAGTTTTTCCTTCCCTCCTTTCTCTCTCTCTCTCTCTCTCTCTCTCTCACACACACACACACACACACACGCACACACTTTGTGACTATGCTTTTTAAAAAAGAAACTCAGTAAAACTTCAGGTAATTCTCATAAAGCCCGTATTCTGGTATCTCTTTTGCACAATATATTTGGTACCGGAAATAAAAATATTTATGTCTTAGAAGGGTTAGTTAAAATTCACTTAAAAATGTGGATGCTGATGGAGTCCCTAAGGGTCAAAGCAGACAAAGGATGAGAAAACTATTAGAATGGTAAATATATTGTTCCTTCTGGTTCGAGTTAGTGTTTGAAAAAAAAAAAAAAAATACTGTCCTTTAAGTGGTCTGCAAACAAGTGATGCTCTATAGGGCCTACCTGATAGCAATGGTACAGTAGTTCCTCCAAATATGATAATATAGTATCCCAAGACTCTCGCAGAGATTTTGATTCAGTGAATCTGACATGGGGTCAAAACATACATTTTTAACAAATATTTTCAACTGATTCTTGTCCTCAGCAAAATTTGGAAAACACACTGTCTTCAAAGACTCTTATTCTTGCGGTGGCTCTAGCCTGTAATCCTAGCACTTTGGGAGGCCGAGGTGGGCGGATCACAAAGTCAGGAGTTGAAGACCAGCCTGGCCAACACAGTGAAACTCTGTTGCTACTAAAAATACAAAAATTAACCGGGTTTGGTGGCGTACGCCTGTAGTCCCAGCTACTCGGGAGACTGAGGTGGGAGAACCAGCCTGGGTGACAGAGTGAGACTCTGTCTCCAAAAAAAAAAGACTCTTATTCTGTAAGCCTGTAAGCCACTGTTTCTCAAAGTGTGGCCCTGGACCACTGGTGTCAGCATCACCTGGGGACTGATTAGAAATGCATGCTCTTGGGCCCCATGCTGAGATACTGAATCAGAAACTCTTCAGGTAAGTCCAGTCATCAGTGTGTTAACCACTGCATGAGGCCACTTTCAAAGCTTACATCTTTTAAGTAAAAACTATCTGCTCCTATTCAAACACCTAATTTTTGGTAAGAAGCCACTCAATTTGAGTCTCCGTTTGTGTCTTTCATGTGGAAGCATGAAAGGGCATAATGAACAGTCTTTGGCTGTAGCCATGAAATATCCATGCTGACAGAAACAGAGTGGAGCACACTGCAAACAATGAAAGCAGTTGTACTAGCGTGATGACGGCTTTTAAAAATATTACACAATTTTACTTTTATTGGAATGACAATCTAACAGCAACTATAAACACAAAGAAAACACTAAGTATCCAATGTGATGAGACTTGTTCCTCTTCCTAGTTGCTATCTTTTCCTTCTTTTTATTGAAAGAAAACATATTTGCCACAAAGGTATGAAAACCAGATCACAGTTCCATAACCTCCAAATGCAAGAGAACTGCTTGAAAACAGGTGAGCACAAGACAAAGGGCATTTATAACACAGGACAGGCTTTAAAGGGCTCTTGAAACCACCAAAACGAAATGCAAAGTTTTGTGTTTTCAGCAAACATGCATTGCTCAAGAGAGAGGTTTTGCAGCCTTTATTAGATACCCCAAAGAAGCCAGACCCAAGGACGGTCAACAACCTCTGAATTTCCATGCATTTCACTGAACACAGATCTAGACAAAAGTCCTATTAATTTAATCTTCTATGATATGAAAAAAACAAACAAAAAACCAAGATTCTCTTACCTGGAAACCTTTTGCTCTGGCCTTAAAAACTGCTTGCGAGAACTGGAGACACATCCACCATAGCAGAGCTTGGAGATAAGCAAAGTAGCAGCACTAGACAGACCAAGAGCCTGGGAACCGTATTTCCATTTTCATTTCCACTTGGCCTGGAACCACCCCTGGGATTCTGGGAATGTTTCTTAAATGCTCTGGGCCTCAGATTCTTCATGTCCAGACTAGGACAGCCCTAATGACACTTCCAGGCCTGACAGACATTCTATGATTATGCTCTTCTAAATCCTGGGCCCACAGGGAACACAAGGCTCCCTTGAACTGACGTTGCTAAATAAAGTTAAGACCATATGGGATGCTGTGTATGAGTCAGCAGGACACAGGTCTTGCCTCACAGGACCCAGCTGTGCAAAGGAAGCTTCTCTGGCACAATGATGACTAGTCAGAGAATTCCCGCTGCCAATGCCAGAAGAGATGCTAAAACACCTGGGCTCTGTTTTCTCCTCTAACTTAGCTCCCAGTGTGGCTACTTTTTTTCCCATCCGTTACAAATTAAGTTTTCTATTCCCTCTCTACATACTAGTACTAAATATTCAGCAATAAAGAAATGCATGAGAGAGAAGGTAAAAAATCAGCTGTAATTCCACTACTAGCAACGTTTTGGAGTATTGCTTCCCAATTCTTCCTTGTGCTTACATAAGCCTGTATGTACCTATACATTTTTTCCAAATGTTCCTTTATAACTTTTGACTTCATATCAGTCATCTTCCTAAGATAATAAGCACATCTCTCTTTAATGGCTGCATAGTACTCCCTTTCATATTTGTGCCATTTGATCTTCCTTTATTGTTAAATAGATTGCTTCTTCACACTGCAAACACTTTATCTTTGAGATAGAGTTTTGCTCTTGTCGCCCAGGCTGGAGTGCAACAGTACAATCTCAGCTCACTGCAAACTCTGCTCCCAGGTTCAAGTGATTCTCCTGCCTCAGCCTCCTGAGGGGCTGGGAGTACAGGCATGTGCCATCCTGCCTGGCTAATGTTTGTACTTTTGGTAGAGATGGGGTTTCACCATGTTGGCCAGGTTGGTCTCAAACTCTTGACCTCAGGAGATCCACCTGCCTTAGCCTCCCAAAGTGCTGGGATTACAGGCATGAGCCACTATGGCTCACACTGCAAACACTTCGATGAGCATACTTTTACATATAGCTTTCGGTACCTGTCCAATAATTCCAAATATTTGCAATAATTAATTTTAAATGGGTAAATTACAAGAAGTGAATTTGTGAGATGAAGAAAACAGAGCCTACACATAATAATGGATAATGTCAGTTTGTCCTTCAGAAAGTAGGTATTAATTTATATTCTCGCCAAAATGTTGTAGGAGGGCCAATGGAACTAGATTCCATTCCTAAATTTATTGCTTTGAACATAGTAAACACATCCTCAAAACAATGTATCAAAAATGTCTGCATACTATTAATTTTAATATAACAACTTTAGGTTTTTAACATAGGATTCTACCTTTTTCTTTTTCTTTTTTTTTTTTTTTGAGACAAAGTCTCGCTCTTGTCCCCCAGGCTAGAGTGCAATGGGTGATCTTGGCTCACTGCAACCTCAGCAATTCTCCTGCCTCAGCCTCTTGAGTAGCTGGGATTACAGGCACCTGCCACTACACCTGGCTAATTTTTGTATTTTTAGTAGAGATGGGGTTTCACCATGTTGGCCAGGCTGGTCTCAAACTCCTGACCTCAGGTGATCCGCCCATCTTGGCCTCCCAAAGTGCTAGGGATTACAGGTGTGAGCCACTGCACCCAGTCCTACATTTACTTTTCATTTCTGGCTCAGAGCAGTTTATATTTTATAAAACTCAACCTCTGTATATCATATGAACATTAATTATGAAGGTTAATTTGCAGATAATTTTTGAAATTCTCTCATCCAGAAGTCTAAGGATTGAAAATCCCTAACTTACTTAAAGTATTTCATTATCCGTTACATTATATGCAGCCTGATGTGTAAAACAATTAGTTGAAATAGAGATGTGAATAAACTCCAGACTTCTGTCCTAAGACAAGAGGTCATTGTATTGCGAGAACAGACTGAGTAGAGAACAGAGTTGGACCCAAGGTAACCTGTGGAACAAGCATTCCTTTATCCTCTAAACAGAGGATGGATCTAATGCATGGTACTTACACACACATCCAACACATGCAGATGCTTAGGGAAAAATGCCAGTAAGTCACAGAAGAAACTTCTAGCTATTCCTGCTACTGTGAGGCCGGGTTTCCCAAATTAGTATGATGGAAGCAGAAATTAATACAGCCCACTATAGATTATATAAAAAGACAGAAAAATTTTCAGGGATTTTGAAGCCATGAAACAAAATAGATTTTTTTCAAAAGGAAGAGAACAAAGAATATAAGGGAAAATATAAAATGCACACATATTAACACACACACACTTATTTTGGAGGTGCTCTTACAGAAACAAAACCCCATTTGTAAAGATATATGTATTATTTTTAGTGTTGTATGACCATAAAATTCTTAATTGCTATGCTTTAACAATTGAAGGGGCTCTGAAAACTGAGTCCAAATCCTTCCTTTCACAGATGAGGACTTTCTGCGAAGTAACAGAGGTTAAACAGCCAGAAGAATATAGTCACACAAACCAGTTAGTGGTGGCCCTGTTGCCTTATATAGAGGTAGAAAGAGAAGGCACATAACAGCCTTTTTCCTTTGATAGAAGTAGGAGGAAATGGAACTCTCTTTTCTGCATTTCTTCTCATTTCCTATTAGTCTTCTGCCCCTTCCCTCCACTGCTTTTCTCCGAGCCTTTAATAGATGTAAAATAAGCCAGTTACTGGAATTCCAAACCCAAGGACTGTAACATTTCTTTATTCATTTCATTAGCCGGAACATTGGGCCTCTGTTAGGGATACCTTAAGATTGGTAAAGAGACTGTGGACAATACTTAGGGTTTAGAAGTCTGAGTGGTCCCTCTCACCCTAAGCACTAGCTAAAACAGCTCCTCCAGACAGCTGAGGGTCTGGTGTGTGCCACTCTAACCTGCGTATTTTACAACACTGATATGCAGAGTTGGAGTTCCCTGAAACACACACTTCCTGACATCCTGCCACTCAAGTTGTGCCCTGTGGTCCAGCACCACCAGCGCTCTGTAGCTAATTAGAAATGCAGGATCTTAGGCCTCCATCCCAGACCCAGGAGTCAGGATCTACATAACAAGAGTCCCACATTAAGGTGTGAAAAGCACTGTTTTAACAGAGAAATTTAAGCCATGTTTCCCTTGCTGGAAAGTAAAACAGGGATCACACTAAAAATGTTCCATTCCACAGATTTTTATTTTTTGATCTTTTACTTTCACTTTGCAAGAATAAAATCATATACATTTATTTGGCTCTAATAAGCAACGAGGCCAATCCCAAACTCCAATGCAGCTGTCAACAGAGAAAGGTAGATTTATGTATTTAATTTTAACTCAGTTTAATTTGCACTGAACTTTTTGCAAGTCGCTCTGCAATGAAAATACTGGGATTACATATTAATAAAACAGTAAAGTATTCCCTCCACCTTTATACAAATTTCATATTAACGCTGGCAGTAAGGATAGTTTTATTCTATTATATTTGGGATTGCAAGGAGTCACACAGAGTGGCACCTTCCCCCTCTGCTCGGAAAAACACAGGACTGCAGAATTTTCTCTCTTTAGGCTTTTAGACCTTTCAATCCTGTTTTCTCATTCTAAAAGGGTAGTGGGGGTGAGGCAGAGATGCTGCAATATAGAGCCATCCCTCCAAGCTGCATCCTAACCGTCACCCCCTGGGTCACACCAAAGGAGGTGCACAGGTAGGGAGGGGGAAACGGAAGCATTTTACACCTCCCTGGTTGGCTGCTGTGGTGAATGATGGTCAAAAACAAGATCGATACCAGCTTAACACATAGCTCACAGTGAATGAAAACCTTGATGGGCCTTTAAGAAGGAAGGTCAGTCTTCAAGCTCCAACAAGCCATGCTATGGTGAAAACTACTGAAGTGTCAAAACTACTGTTCTGTGCCAGAGTGAACAAACACATGCTTCCGTTTTAACAGCTCATTAGGAAACCTGCTGTAGTGTGTAGCTATAATCGGGCACCACTTAACTTAAATCTGTAAGTTGCATTCCAGGATATTACTGGACCAAATCCACACTCTGTAAATCAGCTCACCTCAGTGACTGAAGTCAGTTGTCACAGATCTTTACAATTTCACCAATTTGCTGGCTCCTCATTTAATTTTCTTCTATGCTTTGAGCCAGGGTGACCACATAAGGTGAGGTCCAAAATGAGATGCTTTTGCTGGTGTTAAAATGTTAAGTAAATGGGACATAGGGACAAGAGACATAAACCAGGGCAGGCAAACTGGGATATATAATCTCCCTATCTGTAAAGAACTAAGGGGAAAAAAAACGGAGCAGAAAGGGAATAGCAATAAATAGAAATACTGGGAGACTGCTATGAAGACACTCTAGAAACCAACTATACAATACGGATCATATATATATATATATCCCTATATGCCAGGACACTCAACATATTACCTTATTTACGAGATACAATAAAAACATATACCATGGGTGCTAAGAAAGGCTGACAGTAATGTGAGATGTCAGATGAAGCTGTTCTCAGTATCACCACCACTTAGTATAAATGCCAACAAAATGATTTCTGGAAAGTCTCCTAATAATACAATCTCAAACATTCTCCCTGGAACTGCATTTGACATGCAGGTACACTGTTTTCCTCAGTTTAACTAGAGCCTCATCCCTGGATTATCTACATGGTTTCAGAACAAAGAGTTTCCCAGCTTCTATTTTAAACCAAACAAGACAACTGACATGTCCACGGCTTTATAATTTTACAGTGTTTTCACAGGCATTATCTTACATAAGCTTCAAAACAGCTTCATGAGATACACTCCTCCGCAACAGATAAAGAAATTGAAGCTCAAAGATGTGAGCTCCCCTTGGCCTGTGACTCTGTAACAGTACTTCTTATACTCTGCCTTTGTTCCTATTATGTTGCTCTTCCCCACTGGGCTTTAAGCTTTACAAGTGCAATGATTATGTCATTTTAGTTCTCTGACAGCCTAGGATATCCAATGTCCAAAATTATTTTAAATTAATTATAATACTTATTTTGAATGAATGGATAAATTTCATAAAAAAGGATTTGGTATATTTCTATTTCTGTGTCTGTGTTGCCATTTAATGACCCAGAGAAGGCAAATCTTATACATACACAACACATTTTTAAAATATGTTGAGGTGATCCTATTAAAGAAGAAATGAGAAACTAACTACTATGCAGTTAAAACAATTTAAAGGAAAAGAACCGGCCACGCGTGGTGGCTCACGCCTGTAATCCCAGGACTTTGGGAGGCTGAGGTGGGTAGATCACGAGGTCAAGAGATCAAGACCATCCTGGCCAACATGGTGAAACCCTGTCTCTACTGAAAATACAAAAAATAGCTGGGTGTGGTGGTGCATGCCTGCGGTCCCAGCTACTAGGGAGGCTGAAGCAGGAGAACTGCTTGAACCCAGGAGACGGATGTTGCAGTGAACTGAGACTGCACCACTGCACTCCAGCCTGGCGACAGGGCAAGACACAGTCTCAAAAAAAAAAAAAAAGAAAAAGAATCCCCAGAAATGGTAGTCCCTCATCTGTAGACTGGCTGTGTGTGAGGTGCACTTGAGAGCAGAGGGTTGCAATGTACTGGGTCAACCGGGTCCTTCAGTATTCTACCTGATTGCCATGGACTTCAACAATATCTCTATAAAAAACACTTTCTCAAATCTACCCACTGAAGATCTGGGATTGGGGCTATTTCATATCTCTGCTATATATAAGTATGAGCCAGAAGAACTGAGGTTATTTGGCACTTTCTTTAGTATTTATTATTCTGAGTCAACAAGAAAAATACAGCTCAGGACATCTAATGAGACTCTGGTGAGAACTTTGGCTCCTAACGTTCTTACAATGCTTCTCCTCATTTGACACTATGGATACTCACAACTATACTGTTTTCTCAAGACCACTCCCCTTAAGGCAAAGTGAAACTTTAAAAAGACTGGGGATTAAATATATTTTTGAAAAATGAAACTGTCTATAAAAACTAGTTTGAAACCTGATCAATGATAAAGGCAGAGAAAGAGACCAAAGAAGTATGAAGTGAGACTTCTTAACGTTTCTGCTTATTAATTATTTCTCATATTTTATAAATACAACACAGTACAGTTATTTATAATGCCAAGAATTGTAAGACATCTTTATGTAATAATGACATATCTTACCCAGAACTTAGTTGTCTAGTCACAATAATTACAAAATTAATGAAGACAGAAATAATCAAATAAGTAAATAAACTACCAAAAATACTATGGATGAATTTATCTTATACAGAAAGCTTAAGTCCATACTCAGTTCTAATTAACTTTGGATGTCTCCCTGCCCCTTCCCCATACTATAGCTTAGGCCAGATGACAAAGCCATGGGGAGTGCTTCTGAAAGGCCTAGTAACTCAAAGCCAAATTCCTATATCAAGGGAAGTGATCTTTTAAATGATGTTTAAGGGGTGGGCATGGTGGCTCATGCCTGTAATCCCAATACTTTGGGAGGCTGAGGTAGGCGGATCACTTGAAGTCAGGAGTTTGAGACCAGCCTTGCCAACATGGTGAAACCCTGTCTCCACTTAAAAAAAAAAAAAAAAGGATTAGCCGAGCATGGTGGTGTCCACCTATAGTCCCATCCCAGCTGCTTGGGAAGCTGAGGCACGAGAATTGCTTGAATCCAGGAGGCAGAGGCTGCAGTGAGCTGAGATCATGCCACCACACTTCAGCCTGTGTGACAGAGACACACTCTGTCTTTAAAAAAAAAAAGTTTAAAAAACAAAAATGATCAGGCAAACTGCTCTGTAAACTGCAGAGTTGCTAAGAACATTGTTATTATAGCACAATACAATAATATTATTGAAAATAATGAACCCAACTTACTGAGAGAAGATTAAATCATGTTCAATATATTTTAAAAAGTCTGAAAGCATATAACTTTGGAAACTTTTCAAAAGGAAATTATCCAAGTGAGAGAGGCATACAGAAGATATAATTAGAAAGAGAACTTGTGTACCACTGGGAAAGCTTAGCTTTCTAGAATAGCTTATTTTCTGCCAGAAACATAACCTACTGTAATTCTTTTAATAATAAAATTTGAAACAATTTATTTGTGAAACAATTTATTTAGTTATTTTAAATTTTATTTTATTAAAAGATTTTTTTTTTTTTTTTTTTTTTTTTTTTTT
>NW_016107470.1:125153-134252 GCF_001604975.1 Cebus imitator
CATGTAGCTGACCAGCCTACCAGGTCTTTTATGCAGTTCAACATACACAGTGACACCAAGGTAAGACAAATGAAGTTCCAGTTTGGGTGCCTCCATCTCCCTCCCCTGGATCCTGATCCAGTGACTGTCAAAGCCAGAAAGAACTGGTGTAGGGTGCTTGATCATGGGGAAAGTTGTTGTGGTTCACCCAGCAGATGGGAAAGGGGGAAAGTTTCACTTCTTCACAATTTGAATGACATCCTCATCCTCCAACATATAGTCTTTACCCACTTTCTGAGGATTGTGTTTCACAGAGAGACCCCAGGCCAGAGCATATTTAAATTATTTGATGAGATTTTTGTGAATCTTCATGCAGAAATCCTCCACTGTGGTCCTGGGGTAAGGAAGCACCACTGGGGATGTATAATCTGGTAACTGGCCTTTGGGTTTGGTATAAATTCTCACTAGTTTCAGATAGTCCCACATCTTTTCTAGTAGGTCATCAAAATTCCAACGGTGATGGACAGAGATGGGTACACAGTGAGGCACCTTATAGATGATATCCAATTCCTCAATGGAGATTTGGTCAATCTTATTTAACACATAGATACAGGGGATATAAACTCTGTTTCCTTCCACCACATCAATGAGGTCATCAGCTGCAGCATTATTATGTAGAGTCACATCGGCATTATGAATCTTGTATTCGGCCAGAATGCTTTTCACATTTTCAGCATCCAGCTCACTCTGGGGGCAAGTGGCTGTGAGATTAATGCCTCCCTTGTCCTTCTTCTTAAAGCCAATGTTGGGGGGTTTGCTGTTCAAGCGAATGCCAAAGCCTTCCAGTTCATTTTCAATTATCCTCTTATGTCCCAAGGGTTTCAGGACACCCAAAACAATCAGGATCAAGTTACAGGTTCAGACCACTGCAATGACTTGACGACCTCTACCTTTCCCATCCTTGGCACCTTCAATGATACCTGGGAGATCCAGGAGTTGGATCTTGGCACCTTTGTATCTGATGACACAAGGCATGGTGGTCAGAGGAGTGAATTCATAGGCTGCTACCTCAGAATACACCCCTGCCAGGTTACTAAGCAGTGTTGACTTCCCCACAGATGGAAAACTAACAAATCCAATTCGAGCATCACCTGTCTTGGCCACATCAAAACCTTCTCCTGGACCTCCACCACCACCACCCTTTGGAGTAATGAGTTCTCGACGAAGCTTAGCAAGATGAGCCTTAAGCAGCCCTAGGTGGTGTGCTGTGGCCTTGTTCTTTTGAGTCCGAGCCATCTCAGCTTCTCTCTCCCCGATCTTAGCTAAGGTGCTGCTCATCCTGGCGAGTCCCCTGTGGCCTCTACATTGATTGTTTCTCTTCACACACCCGCGGGCAAACTCTAAAAGAATTTTAAAAATTCTTTTAACAGGATCTTGCTATGTTGTCCAGCTTGGTTTTGAACTCCCGGCCTCAAGTGATCCTCCTGCCTTGGCCTCCCAAGCCACATGCTGAGATAACAGGCATGATGAGCCACCAATTTATTTTTAAATATTTTTCCATCTATTTCTTTGTGGTGCCTGGTGATGTCCTATTTTCTAAAGGTCTATATGGCTGTCAAAACAGGTATCCTAAATAAACTTAGAGAGACTTACAAAAGGAAACAAAGTCTTTATTGGGTATCTTCTTGACCCTGAAACTATCAGCTCCATGGGTTTACTACTATGCCTCAGACCTCTTGTCATTCCTACATATCATCCAGTCGAATGGGTAAGCATAATAAATATTTGTGAAATCTTTTAATTTTGTGGCTAAATCATGAGATAATTTCTTAATGCTTTTTGTTGTATACACCAATGTGTGTCTATGAAGTCTCACATGTATACATATATTTTTTTTCTTTTTTTTTTTTTTTGAGATGGTGTCTCACTCTGTTGCCCAGGCTGGAATGCAGTGGTACAATCTCAGCTCACCGCATCCTCCGTCTACAGGGTTCAAACTATTCTCCTGCCTCTGCCTCCCGAGGAGCTGGGATTACAGGTGCACACCACCATACCCGGCTAATTATTGTATTTTTAGTAGAGACAGGAGTTTACCATGTTTTCCAGGCTGGTCTTGAATTCCTGCCTTGGCCTCCCAAAGTGCTGGGATTGTAAGCCACCACCACGCCCAGCCTCAAGTCATATTTTAAAAAATGAAATCCCTAATGTATAAAAATTGGTAATTTAATACATTAGTTTTTAAGCTTTAGGGATTTCATTTCTTAAAAATATTACTTGTATTTCACTGATTATTATCTTAAGACCTCTTTTTTTTTTTTTTTTTTTTTGAGATGGAGTCTCACTCTGTCGCCCAGGCTGGAGGGCAGTATATGATCTTGGCTCATTGCAACCTCCACCTCCCAGGTTCAAGGGATTCTCCTGCCTCAGCCTCCTCAGAAGCTGGGATTTCAGGTGCTCACCACCACGACTGGCTAATTTTTGTATTTTTGTAGAGACAGGTTTTGCCATGTTGGCTAGGCTGGTCTCAAACACCCGACCTTAAGTGATCTGCCCACCTCAGCCCCTCAAAGTGCTGGGATTACAGGTGTGAGCCACCAGGCATTTCCTAGGCCTAATTCTTAAAAAATTTCACAGCAGAATTCAGTTCCTTTTCACACAGGTTAACTGGAATATTAATGCTTGATATGGTTTAGATCAGTGTCCCCACCAAATCTCATGTTGAACTGTAATCCCCAGTGTGAGAGGTAGGGCCTAGTGGGAGGTAACTGGATCACAGGGGCAGAATTCTCATGACTGGGCCCGCATCATCCCCTGGGTGCTGTTCTTGTGATAGTGGGTGAGTTACCGCGAGATCTGGTTGTTTAAAGGTGTGTAGCACCTCACTCCTCTCACTATTCCTCCTGCTCTGGCCACATAAGATGTGCCTGCCTCCCCTTTGCCTTCTGACATGATTCTAAGTTTCCTAAGGCCTCCCAGAGGCAGATGCCACCATGCTTCCCACATGGCATGTGGAACTGCGAGCCTATTAAACCCCCTTTCTTTATAAATTGCCCAGTCTCTGGTATTTCTTTATAGCAGAGAGGGAATGAACTCATCAATGCTTCTCAAAAGGGTAGCACATACACCCAAATCGTAGGTACTTAACATCTTGATTGAAACTTTAGTAACCATAGCAATTTATAAACCTGTGTTCTGGTTAAGTGCTTTCCTGGAAGACATTATAGCTCGGTCTCTAGACCTACAAGGCCAAGATCTGCTCTACTTCTGCTTCTTCTGTTATAGAGATTAAAAAGACTGGCGACTATAATTACCACATTACCAGCATTCTACTGCATGTAGAAGAACCAATGTATTCATTGCATCAGTAAGAACAAATCATGCTCTTTATGACACACCATACTGCACTAGAACACACATTATCTCACATGCAAAAACAAATCAAGGCTAGGTGCTCACGCCTGTAATCCCAGCACTTTGGGAGGCCAAGGCGGGTGGATCACCTGAAATCAGGAGTTCGAGACCCGCCTGGGCAACATGGTGAAACCCCATCTCTATCAAAAATATAAAAATTAGCCAGGTGCAAAAGCAGGCACCTGTAATCCCAGCTACCTGGGAGGCTGAGACAGGAGAATTGCCTGAATTCAGGTGGCACAGGTTGCAGTGAGCCGAGATCATGCCACTGCACTCCAGTCTGGGCAACAGAGTGAGAGTCTGTCTCCAGAACAAAACAAAACAAAACCCCCACAAATCAGTACTGAGCACATTGACACACACCTGCGATCCCTACACTTTTGGAAGACCTATGCAGAAGGATCAGCCCAGGAGTTTGAGACCAGCTTGGGCAACACAGTGAGACCCTATCGCTACAAACAAACAAACAAAATTTATTTACGTCAAAAATCTTTTGCTTTTAAACCAAATTCTTACGGAATAAGGCCCCTAGAGCTTGGACCAAAATTTCAGGTAGGTATTAAACAAACAAAAAAATGTACTGCAAAAGGATCTTATTCTGCAAAGAAACATTCAAGAGTTAACTAATATTTGAAAGATGTCTTTAAATGGCAAAAAGCAGATTTTAAAACAACAACTACAGTAAAAGCAATCAAAAAGATATTTAAAGGTAGTGGCTTTGATGCTTATGAAAGTTATGGATCTGCTCACCAGAAAATACAGACAGACACACACGCACCCCCCCCCCCCCACTGCCACCAAAAATCTGTATAAAATTTCAAAGGAAGATGGAGATGAATGAGGGTCACTTCCCACCTTCACAGATCCTCAGTTCAAAACTTTCTTTTTTTTTTTTTAAAAGAATAAGATCTTTCCAAACTGTGATGTAACTAGAACCTTAAAAATGAACTATCCTGTGCTATTTTTATATGTTTCCAAATAGGCTTTTCTCTTTTTTGTTTTGTTTATTAAAAGGTCCCACCCTATTTAATATGGAGCCACGAAGTGGAAGAAAAGAAGACAAAATACTTAGTAATAAACATGCATTAAAAAAAATTTAGAACGCTAATCATACTTAACATCGCCATTACTTCGACACCGGCTTTATAAGGAGGAAAGACAGCCAAGGAGAGGCCCAAAAATAAAACTCTCAAAATATCAAAAGGAAGCACTAACTTTCTTGCTTCTATAGTAGAAGCTCACTAGATAGAGAAAAAAAAAAAAAGGTGACAGCCACCTATTTATTGTGAAAGACCGAGAAATAAATTAATTCGCCTCTAGAAATTCAAATAAATTTTAAATAAGGGTTACCTGCCACAAAAATTCTTGTCTGCCTTGAATTTTTCTTCCATTCAAAGGAGGAAAATTTTATCAGCTGGTAATTCATAGAAGTGTAAACCATCTCTCTGTTCTGGTAGCTGAGTGTGTCCAAGAACCAAGAATTTTTCTACAGGAAATTTACAAAAGTAATCTTATGCACTACCAAGATTAGCAAAATCAAATACTTGTTCAAAACCAGGCCTGCCAGCTAAGCTCTACTCTTCTTAGAGTTTTTAGTTTGTTCAAGTGTAAGTCAATTTATAGAAGCTGATGTAAAAGTGTCTTATTTTTTGGGGTTAGGGAGGATGAGGAAACGGCTTTTTGTATGTGTCCCTCAAAGATAAAGGTTATTCCCTTCCATTACCTTTGTAAAACACAAATGGGGTAACTTAACCATGCAGTTTTCTGCAGGCTCATTTATTCTAGGGCCTCTCATGCTTTTATGATACAGAGGTAACAAGTCAGGAAGCACAATGAGGAAAGATGTTAAAAAGTCCAGCATCTGCTGTGTCAGAAGTAAGCTAGCTTAATTCGCACAGAAATCCAAGCCAACAGTTCACATAAGCTCAGCCTTTCTGACTATGGGCATCCTATCCCCAACTAAAACACAGTATTTAACATATCCATGGACACAGAAAGCAGAATAATGACTGTCTAGTGCTGGGGGGTTTGTGGGGGTTGTCAGGGAAATGGGCTTTTGAAAATGTACGATTATGTGACGTTACTAAAAACCACTGCATCATATACTTTAAAGGGGGGACTGTATAGTTTGTGAATTATACCTCAATAAAGTAGTTCCTAAAAAACCAAAATGTATGAATTTCCTTGATCATTAATATCAGGGTAAGTTGGTCAGCGAAGATTAAGATAGGATGAAAAGGTTTTAGAAGAAATGGCAAGAGAGTAAGATATAAGATAGGTAGAGAAAAAAATCACTGGGTTCTTTCTTACTAATCATACCCTCATCAGCCAAGGACATAGGCTAAGCTTCCCTGCAGTTAGGATTTGAGGATGCCTCTGTTCCAAGTTTCTCCAGTACAGGGTAATATGCCGTAAAATTTTCTGGAATCCCATTGTTTAGTAGAACACCCTGAACTTGGTGCAGCAGCTCCATTTGCATGCTGTTGATGGTGGTAGAGATAATCTTACTCATTTCATAAAACAAACCCATCTCAGAGTACTAAGAAACAAGGAGGATCAACAAGACGTTCCGTCCAGTGATCTACCTTCCCTCCAGTGACCAAAGCAGATATCCGATAAGGAGGATTCTTCTAACTCAGGAAACAACCACTAGGTAAAAAGACTTTGTTTATCTGATAAAGACAGAGTATACACATTCATGTCCAGACTACCCTTAAACATACTGTTCACATCTGATTGCATTAATTACCAGTTCTTACTGCATTTCTCACCATCACAGGCCTTTTTCCCATACTAGACTACATTTTTCAGACTTGAAGTATGTAACTAGCGTAAATGGAAAATTGGTTTGGGCTATCAAATCAACATGGCTCTTGGCAACATCTATTTATAAGCTTACATCAAAATTTAGCTATCCCTTTTAAAATTTCATTGCAATATAGACATTTAAAAATCGTCGCCAGGTGCAGTGGGCCAGGCCTGTAATCCCAGCACTTTGGGAGGCTGAGGTGGACAGATCACCCGAAGTCAGCAGTTCTAGACCAGCCTGGCCAACATGGAGAAATTCCGCCTCTACTAAAAATACAAAATTTAGGCCGGGCACGGTGGCTCACGCCTATACTCCCAGTACTTTGGGAGGCTGAGGCAGGTGGATCGCCTGAGGTCAGGCGTTCAATACCAGCCTGGCCAACATGGTCAAGCTCCGTCTCTACAAAAATACAAAAATTAACCAGGCATGATGGTGGGTACCTGTAATTCCAGCTACTCAGGAGGCTGAGGTGGAAGAATCACTTGAACCTGCGAGGCAGAGGTTGCAGTGATCCAAGACAGTGCCATTGCACTCTAGCCTGGGAGACAAAATGAGACTCCATTTCAAAAACAAAATAGCTGGGCGTGATGGCACGCACCTGTAAACCCAGCTACTTGGAAGGCAGATGCACGATAATCACTTGAACCCGGGAGGTGGAGGCTGCAGTGAGCCAAGATCACACCACTGCACTCCAGCCTGGGCAACAGAGAGACTGTGTCTCAAAAAAATAAAATAAAATATGGTGATGTGTGCCGCCCCCAAAGGGAGTTTTCATTCAGATGGACTAATCCTGCCTGAGCAGTGAGAATGAGAAGCCAACAGTATTTAATTTCATGAAGCATAGAGTTGAGAATACAAACTCTCGGTTTCTTAATTCAAATGTAGAGTTATCCTAAAACGAAGCTGAATACAATGAGGTCTGGGAGACTACTATGGTCTCAGTGTTTGCATCCACCAAGATTTATATTTGGAAATCAAACCTTCAAGATGATGGCATTAAGAGTGGGTCCTCTGGAAGGTGATTAAATCACCAAGGTAGAGCCCTCATGAATGGGATTAGTGCCCTTACAAAAGGATTTTGAGGAAGCTTGTTAGCTCTTTTTCCCATCTGCCATGTAAGGACATAGAAGGCACTATCCATGAGGAACAGGCCCTCACCAGACACTGAATCTGCTGGCACCTTGATCTTGGACTTCCTAGTCTTCAGAACTGTAAGCAATAAATTTATGGTGCTTATAAATTACACAGCCTGTGGCATTTTGTTACAGCAGCCTGAAAAGACGAAGACAAGACACTTTACTTAGAGCCTGAGACACTCACAGAGGGCAGAAGGTGTGGCACTGTTTGTTAAATCATTTAAGATAGGCCAGGCACAGTGGCTTGTGTCTGTAATCCCAGCACTTTGGGAGGCCAAGATGGGCAAATCACTTGAGGCCAGGAGTTCAAGACTAGCCTGGCCAACAAGGTGAAACCTTGTCTCTACTAAAAATACAAAAATTAGTCAGGTGTGGTAGTGCCTGCCTGTAATCTCAGCTACTCAGGAGGCTGAGGCACAAGAATCACTTCAGCCAGGGAGGCAGAGGTTGTAGTGAGCCAAGGTCGTGCCACTGCACTCTAGCCTGGGCAATACAGTGAGTCTCTGTCTCAAATAAATAAATAAACTAAATTAAATTAAATAATCTAAGATCAAATCTCCATGTGAAAAGAAAGTGAACTCTTGCCACATTGATTACTACCAATGATATGAGAGAAAATTAAAGGGAAG
This sequence comes from Cebus imitator, assembly GCF_001604975.1. NCBI lineage: Eukaryota > Metazoa > Chordata > Mammalia > Primates > Cebidae > Cebus > Cebus imitator. The sequence goes on from NW_016107470.1 coordinate 133,118, forward strand.
GTGTATATTTAAGTGAAATAGGGCGGAATGTAATCCCAGCTGAAGTAAAATGACAGCTTTGAAGAGACCTCTTAAAGCCTAGTGAGACAAAGTGTTTGGCAATCAGATCTGTGGAGGAAAAGTATGTCTTAAGAGTGTTTTTATGGGACGCTTGTAGGAAGGCAGGACTTACATCAAGGTGTGATTTTGTTATGCACTATTCATTTTATAAAGCTTTTAGATCACTGACTTTGCTCAGGCGAATGTATTAAAATACACAAAAATAAGTACAGTTAATTCTACTTGCTCAGCTGTAGGAAAAAAGGAATGAAGTGCTCCTAAGTTGTGGACATTGCTGATATCCCATTATCTGTCTCTTCCTGGCAATAACACAGTCAAACTGAATGGCAGAGAGAAGAATCACTCTGTGAAGAGAAAATGTCAATACTCTGATGGAGTATTAGAGGAATCTACAGACAAGAATTAGAAGGAACCAAGCGCTTCTTCAAGGGCAGAGGGCAAATTTAACAAGTTTATGAAAGACAACAAAGTCAATCTATCTCAAAAGAACGGAAACGTGAAGTCTGCCCAGAACCTACAGGTAAAGAATTAAAATATTCTTTGCCAAATATTTTGCCTTTCGTTGAAAAAACACATTGAGGCACTTTACAGAGTTGGTGCTAACAATATAACTTGAGCCTCAATGGCCAAGAAATAGAGATTTATCTAAAACTCTGTTCATATGCTTATCCTGAACCAAACAATATCTTTGACATAGCAGAGGGTAACAAGTTAGTTACCTTCTTGAAAGGCAAGATAATGACAGGAGAGCAAAACCTCAGGAACAAAGCAAAAGTGGCGAATGTGATTCAAGTGACACTCCAGCTCAGCAGGCTTTATTGGTACCACCAAGAAGGCTTTTACCGTACGTCCCCTTGACCTTGAACTTCTCGGCCTCCATACCTGTAACAAATTTCTTTATATGCTACCCTGTTTCAGGAATTCTACCATAAGCCAGAGAAAATGGGCTAAGAAACTACTCAATGACTGCTTTGTTTGTATCTTAAGGATTATATTTGATAAGAACTTCTGGATCCTCCATTTTGGTTTCTCTAATAGTTACTGATACCGCATAAGCCTGGATATTAAACAGTGT
>NW_016107470.1:134533-150556 GCF_001604975.1 Cebus imitator
CAGGTGATCCGCCCACCTCAGCCTCCCAAAGTGCTGGAATTACAGGTGTGAGCCACCATGCCCGGCCAATGTTTGGCACTTCTACAGTCATTCTGTCACTATGCAGAGTGAGTCTGAAGATGTACCAGCACATGGTACACTCACAGTGGAATGAGAGTAGGAACCAGAGCCTCTGATGGTTTCCTTGAGCCACTGAATCAATCAACCCCAAGAGCTGCTTTTGGGACTTACAAAAAAATATTGGCTTTTCTTATGCTGAAGGCAATTTCCCATCTGTTCCAGTTTAAGAGTTCTTTTTAAAATATATAACATATTGGAAGTCAAACATGAAACACTCTGAGGACTCACTATTAGGAGAAGTGTCTCAGAAACACCTACCTAAAAAAGTTCTAAATATCTTAACATTAAATATTTAACCAGAAAAAATATACACTAATTCCTGGCTTATTTCTTGGTCCCACAGGACAGTGGTTCTCAAAGTGTAGTCCCCAAATAAAGCATTAGCATCATCAGGGAAATTAACAGAAATACAGATTGTCAGGTCTCACCCCAGAATTGGTGAGTTAGATATCCTTCAAGATAAGTCCCAGCAATATGTACTTGAGTACGTACCTGAAGTGATTCTGATGCATGTTAAAATTTATGAAACTTTGCTGCAAGAAACACTACTTTGGCATCAGCTATCAGTCATCATTAGTTACAATGAAGTGAATGTTGAACCACATGAAATGGACTACATAAATGTCATCCTACCCTCCATTTTCTAAACAAAGTACTGTCACAGACAATGAAAGGCCAGAGAAGAAATGAACAGTCAACAAATGCTGAAACAGAAGCCTTCACATCATTATTGTGCATAGATAATGAGACTGGTAGTGTCTGAAGGAAACAGAAGACCTGGGAACAGCAAATTTGAGAAAGAATACGGTTGAGAGAAGGACAACTCTTCCAATTACCCAGCAGAAGTTCTGCTGATTCAGCTGAAATTAAGGAGTTGTTGGAGGAGTGGAATAAAGTAGAAACTGTCAAAAAATGAGGAGAAAGGGCACATAATTGGACGAAATAAATAAAACACTAGATAAAATATTTCTGAAAGGTACAAACAACAGTTTGAGTAGGGGACTAGAGAAGGGCTGGCAAAGTCTAAAGTGACTTGGTTTAAAAAAAGGCTCTGAGAGAGAGGTTGGCTCTTTGGGCCTAAAGGAAGGTTGTTTTTTGTTTTGTTTTTTTGAGATGGAGTCTTGCACTGTTGCATGGGCTGGAGTGCAATGGCACTATCTCTATTCCACTCCACCTTGGGCAAGAGAGCGAAACTCCATCTCAATTAAAAAAAAAATGAATAAAAAGGAATATGAATAAATGAAGGGACATTAATAAATTGTGAATGCCACGTTAACTTATTCTACTAATAATAGAATTCTTATTATTCTAATAACAGAAAGGGAACATCACTATTCCATTTTAAATACTAGCTCCAGTCTCAAGGGGCTGATTAAGAATAGGACTTAAGAGTACTTCCATCTGTGGGTTATATTAGTCTTAGCATTTTGGAGAAAAGGTCTGCACAAATAAAGTCAGGGTTTGTGGTTCTCTGCAAAGTACATGACGCAATACAGAGCAGCACAGGCATGCCCCAAGGACCTCGGGGTCCAGCTCGAGAGTTGTGACCTTCCCACAGGTGCCAAAGAAGCAGAACAGGGAGTGGGCAAGTAAAGTTCCATGGAGCAAAGGGAACTTGGGTAAAGACCCGGGGAGCGGGGTACCTAGAATCTGAAGGGGCAGAGATTAGGTTTGGTGGTAGGCAGGCACAAGGCTTTTTAGGGCCACACTGAGAAAGTCAAAGTGGTTGGGGTTAGGGTGGAGGAGGGATATATAAAGGGAGAGAAGGAAGCCTGGTAGTCCTGGTAGCTGACACTCCACCTTTGTTCCCCCTATGCTGGTTACCATAGTAACTGCATTCCTTTCGCTGTGATTGGTTTATAAATGGCCATGTGACTCATTTGTGGTCAATGAGATGTCTTTCGGGTGCGGCTGAGAAATATTTCCTCACTCCTACAAGAGCCACAAGATGCCCTGTCTAGATGTGATGCCTGGCACCTTTTTTTTTTTCTTTTTGAGAGAGAGTCTCACTCTGTTGCCCAAATGCAGTGGTGTGATCTCAGCTCACTGCAACCTCGCTTCCTAGGTTTAAGCTATTCTCTTGCCTTAACCTCCTGAGTAGCTGGGACTACAGGTGCACGCCACCACGCCCTGCTAATTTTAGTATTTTTAGTAGAGCTAGGTTTCACCATATTGGTCAGGCCGGTCTTGAACTCCTGACCTCATGATCCACCGGCCTCAGCCTCCCAAAGTGCTGGGATTACAGGCATGAGCCACTGTGCCCAGCTGACGCCTGGCACTTCTGTAGCATTTTGCCAATAGGCAGAGTAAGGCTCAGGATGTACCAGTACATAGTGGATGGCAGAGTAAAGTGACAGTAAGAACCTGGGCCTCTAATGATATCAGTGGGCCACTAAATCTGAAAGCACTTCTGCAAAAATTATGACAGTGAGAGAAATCTAGCATGGCTCAACCCCATCTTGCTTCTGGCCTTACAGGCTGGTTCATTCCTGGGCATAGGCTAAGAGAACCATGGGAGAAATTCAGTTTATAATTTAACTTTGAGACAAGGATGATAACAGTCCCTCCCTGAAACTGATTCCCCTCCTTGTTCATATGCTGAAAGTGCCTTTGTAAGGCTAACAGGCCACAAGATTAGAATTATGGGAAGGGCCTGAATTCTGCTAAAATGTAGGCATAGTTTCTATAATCCCTTACTGCTCAGGAGTCATGTGGTCAGAGGTCACAAGGTTTGTGGCCTCCCCAATTGCTCCTATAGATTATATCACTACTGTAGAACCTAAGATTGGTCTTTTGAGATGCTTGTCAGATTTTTGCATTCAGGCAATTGAGTGACCCCACTGGGAACCAGAACTCACAACTCAACCAATCCTGTGCCCACCCAGGAAGTCCAGAGGTGGACTCAGTGCAGGTGAGATGGCACAGGATTGGACAATTTTCCACAGCCCTATGATTTCATCCCCAACCAATCAGCAGCACCCATTCCCTAAGTCCTCTGCTAACCAAACTACCCTTGAAAAGCCCTAACCCTGTGAGCCTTTGGAGAGACTGATTTGAATCATAACTCCATTTTCCATGTCATTAGCCTAGCACTAATTAAACTCTTTCTTTACTGTAATACCACAGTCTCAGTGAAGTGGCTTTGTCTGTACAGTTAGGCAATTACAAATCAATTAACCCCAGAAGTTCATCTCCAAAGTTATGAAAAAGATAAACCTTTCTTACTTTGTAAGGCAATTTGTTTCAAGGTTTTCTTGGATTTTGACCTGCATCTTTGTCAGGGTGCAGTGGCTCATGCCTATAACCCTAGTACTTTGGGAGGCTGAGGCCAGAGGATCACTTGAGGCTAGGAGTTTGAGCCCAGCCTGGGCAACACAGGGAGACCCTGTCCCTACTAAAAATAAAAACTTAGTCAGGTGGGTTGGCATGTGCTTGTTGTAATCTCAGCTACTTGGGAGGCTGAGGCAGGAAGATCCCTTGAGCCAAGGAGTTCAGGGCTGCAGCAAGCTATGAACATGCCACTGCACATTAGCCTGGGTGACAAAGGGAGACCCTGTCTCAAACATTAACAAATAAAACATATTTAAACAGTAAGCCTGGAAAGATGAGTCAGAATGAATTCTTGAGCGCTCGTATGCCAGGTATTCGGAATCTGGATACAGTGCTATGGACAGAGAAACTACATTAAGTAAGAGTCTTGGGAGAAGGGGTAGCACTGTTGGAAGCAACTTGAATGGTAAGAAAAAAAGGGCTGGGTTCTTATCAACAGTCCATACAAGGTTTCATTAAATAGTCTTCTTATGGGGCACTAAAAGTGAGTGTAGAAAAAGTCACGATTGGACAGAAAATGGTAGGAACCTCATAAGATGTGGAGGGAGGGGGCCGTGTTACCTCTATATTTTGCTTTGCTAAGATACTCACTATTAGGCTGGGTGCAGTGGTTCATGCCTGTAATCCCAGCATTTTGGGAGGCTGAGGCAGGCGGATCTGACCTGAGATCAGGAGTTCTAGACCAGCCTGGCCAACATGGCGAAACCCCATCTCTACTAAGACTACAAAAAAACTTAGCCAGGTATGGTGATGCATGCCTGTAATCCCAGCTACTCGAGTGGCAGAGGCAGCAGAATCAACTGAATGTGAGAGGTGGAGGTTGCAGTGAGCCAAGATCATGCCATTGCACTACAGCCTGGGTGACAGAGCGAGAATCTGTCTCAAACAAAGAAAAAAAAATCACCCACTCTCATTATCTAATGAGGATCAAAGCAGATAATATGATAATCAATTACAAGATAAATCCTCAATGTGGTTTAGTGGAAGGAAAGAGTACTCCCCGCCCCTCACCTTGGGAGTCGATGTACAGCTATAAAATTGATTTTAATAGACCCATCCAAAAGGCAGGCCTTGTCCTGTGCCTGAAGGTTGCTAAACTTGCATTTCAAAAAAGTTGTAAAAAATTACAGGCTGCTTTATTTTTCATAAAACCTCCATCTGGACCAGTTACAGAGTATGTAGTAATTATCTTTTCCATGCTCTCAATAATTATCTTTTCAACCAGTTTTTAAAGTATTTTCTATTCAACTTTCATTTTAAGATTAACAATACAATTACTAAACCATTGATTCCTTTTACCTCTTCTCTTAGAGCCCTAAGGTAAAGCTCAATTACTGAGACAAATAATTACATGCTGTTGATGTATCATCTTAGAGATCAAAATCAAAGGGCATGAAATTTCAGTAATATTTTTGGCCAAGAAAATCTGGAAAAGCTGGCTGCCAATATCTGATGTTAAAGGAAAACATGAATTCTGACTTCAAAAGGAGTTCAATGCCACTTTCTAAAGTTTGACCATACCAAGTCAAACTTAAATTGAGAGTCAAATGTTTTTTCCTTTTCATTCAAGCCTTTATTAAGTGACTATTAAGGGCTACACACAATCCTGGGGAGACAGGTATTAATGATATAGTCTTTGTACTCACAGAATACAGAATGATGGAAGTTATTATGGCATACTGTAATTTACCAATGTGTTAAAATACTCATTATCTTATATCGGTGTGAGCTGAGGGCTCAATAGATAACCTAAACTGGCAATGAGAAGGGTTATCAGAGGACACCATCCATGAAATGAGGCTTCAAGATGACTAAATTGGCCCTAAAGGGGAGGAAGTACAGTCTTTAAAGAGCACCCAGAGCAGACTCAAAGGCAAGAAGAGACCACAGGTTGGGGTGGTGTACGAGGAGTTAAATTACAAAGGATGGGTGACTAAGGGTTTTACACGCCAAGCTAAACAGTTGGACTTTATTTTGGAAGCAGCAGGAGTCTCTGAAAGACACCTGAGCTCAGAAGCCATTGGATTGGGTTAGTTTTCAGTAATTACTGCTCCGGCTGAGATGAGGACATGATTTGCCTTGCCTAGAGGAGGAGAAATGTTAAGAGGGAGACCCTTAGAGGTTGTTTCAGTGCAGAGGTATAGTGTGGGAATTAGGAGGGAGGTCTGGGCTGGAAGTACAGATGAGAAGCCTCAGTGTGTGGGATGGCTGAGCTCAAGGGTATAGTTGATGGTTCTCAAGGAGCGGAAAGGAGAAGTCTAACATCTTGAGATGGACTACCACTGACACTAGGAAATTTTCCTGGTTAAGGTTGCCCAAGGAGGAAGCCCCACAAATCCTGGGGTGCAAGTGAGGCCAAACAGCATTTCTTTTTCTGTGTGGGCTGCATAACTTGCATAGATAATTCTGTTTGCTGGGCACAGCTGTACTATATAAATACTATTTTCTTGGCATAGCTGTACTATATCATCTATTTTCAGCTCAACTTATAAATTCATGCCCTTTGTCTCAAAGGCAAAGGAGTAATGAAATACTTGTGATGCAATGCAAAACATATTAACATTGAAAAGAAACAATAATAACAACAGCAAAAGATACATATCACTCCTAGAACTGCTTATACCCAGATACATATTTCTACCAACCAGTTATACACTTACTTGGCCTTTTCCTTAAACAACCAACAACTAAATCGTGACTAAGCTGCTGCTTTTTTTTTTTTTTTTTTTTGAAACAGAGTCTTGCTCTGTCACCCAGGCTGGAGTGCAGTGACTCCGTCTTGGCTCACTGCAACCTCTGCTTCCCAGGTTCAAGTGATTCTCGTGCCTTAGCCTCCCAAGTACCTGGGATTACAGGCACCTGCCACCACCCCCGGCTATATTTTTGTATTTTTAGTACAAATGGGGTTTCACCATGTTGGCCAGGCTGGTCTCAAACTCCTGACCTCAGGTGATCAGCCCGCCTTGGCCTCCCAAAGTGCTGGGATTACAGGCATGAACCACCACACCAGCCCTAAGCTTTCCGCAGCCCCTCTTGCCTTCCACCTGAAACAACGAGTCTATGCTTCAGATTATTACTTTTTATCCTTTTTTTTTTTTTTTTTTTTTAAGACGAGACTCGCTCTGTTGCCCAGGTTGGAATGCAGTGGCATGACCTTAGTTCACTGTAGCCTCGACCTCCCAGGTTCAAGCAGTCCTCCCACCTAAGACTCCTGAGTACCTAGGACTATAGGCACATGCCCCCACGCCTGCCAATTTTTGTATTTTTTAGTAGAGACAAAGCTTCGTCATGTTATCCTGCGTAGTCTTGAACTCCTGGCCTCAAGCGATTGGCCTGTCTTAGCCTCCCAACGTGGTGGGATTATAGGCATGAGCCACTGCACCTGGCCTTCACTTTTATTTTCATTGTTATTCCGTTTGTTCTTAAAAAACAAGCACTCATTCCACTTGTAGATGAGCAAAGTGCCTAGTACAGTGCCTGACACACAGAAAACACCGAGTAAATGAGTTGTTATTGCCTGCTGTTTAAAACATGGTCCTCTCCCCTGAATCACTGATTGGGGTACCCATTAGTCTAATTCTGCTCTCTACTTTGTTATGCCAGTTCTCTCTACATATGTGTACAAGGTATTATATCTCCAACACATTTGCACTATAGGTTACAACTGTGAAGCACTGTAACTGAGTTGAGATCTCCACTGGGAGAAGGGAGAACCAGGTATCATTTGGTATTTATATTTGCTTCTCTCAGGATGCACTTCTCTCAAGATATGTTTGGTCGTTTATAATTTATTTGTATGTGATGTGCACCACACAGAAGGCATGAGAATAAATTACTGAATCACAAAACGTCAGCGCCTTTCCTAATAATGTATCTGAGCAGATGGCAAACAACTACTTTTATGGCTTGTTTCTCCATTACAGGTAGAAATATTTATTAACATTGTATTTCTGTCACATCTGTGCAACCAGCATGAAACCAAGTTAGGCAGCTGCCACTGTGGCTGGGGGAAGACAGTGTGACTAGTGATCCACTCTGTTTTTTGTCTTAGCAGGTGACTAAGCAAAGCCTCAGCATGAGGGAGGGGGGAGCAAGGAACACCGCTTACTCCCCTGGTGCTAAAAAGTGCTGAACAAGGCAACCCCATTAGCAGTCGGGAGCAACTCTCATGACAAAACACTGTGTTTTATCAGATCTGAGATACCACTGATCATAAACATACATTATTTTTTGTACTACTGAGAAAGCAAAAGCATGCAAGATGGGAGGATTTTTTGTTTTTGTTTTTTGAGACAGAGTGGTGTTCTGTTGCTGAGGCTGGAGTGCAGTGCCATGATTTCGGCTCACTGCAGCCTCACCTCCTGGGTTCAAGGGATTCTCTTGCCTCAGGGTCCCTAGTAGCTGGGATTATAGCATGCATCACTATGCCTAGATAATTTTTTATATTTTTAATAGAGATGGGGTTTTGCCATGTTGGCCAGGCTGATCTCCAACTCCTGCCCTCAAGTGATCTGCCCACTTCAACCTCCCAAAGTGTTGGGATTACAGGTGTAAGTGACTGTGCCCGGCCTAAGATGGGAAATTGAACAGGGAAGCCCCACTTGAATCCAGGGAACCAAAAGGCCACAAAGAAACCTGCCATGCAGAAAGGGATGGTAAGGAGCCTTGCATGTTTAAACCTGGGAGCTGGGCAGAGAGGGGAATAATCTCCCCTGAAGATTCGAATCCTAAGTCAGTTGTCACTCGCATTTGCATTCTGAACTCACCACCACTGTGGTTCAAATGCCCTCACACAGGGAATCTAAACTTTGGTCTTAGTTTAGTAGCGACTCAGGTGACCAGCAGAGGCAGACAATGAAGAAACGAACTTCCATGGCAATTTTAAGATGCATCCCAATTTCAGATATTAACTATAAAAATATGCACATCTGTGAATAGAAATACAGGAATCCCCACCTACTGGAAGGCCCATTCTGGGAGTTATTCAGGGTTTGGAGCTAAGCATACCAAAGTTAAGAAGGAGGCAAGACAGAAACCAAAGACTCAAAAACAAGACAAAGTCTGGCAAGTTACCCACTGAAAGGAATGAAAGCACATCAGAGACAGGCAGTGTCACTAAGGACTCTGCAGCCAGGAGCAGGCAGAAGACAAGCAGGCTGGGGCTCAGGCGACAGCTTTGTCCACTTGTTTTCTGATTTCAGGAGTCAGGAGAGAAGCTAACCCAGCTTCAATTCCTCATCGATAAGATACAGGAAATACACTCTAGGATTACAGAGGAAATGAAATATGCAACTATATTTTAAGTGTTTTACATACTGTAAAAGCATTGTGCCAACAAAATTATACTTATTATTCCAGATATAAATATCCTGAATGCTCCCTTAGTCAGATGTTGTTGTTGTAATTTTCACTTAGCAGAAGGCTGTATATAAATCAAGCCCTCAGTAAATCTTTATTTAGTGAATATATAAATACTGCCAACATCTGGCCCTAGCCCTATTTGGCCTCAAATTCCTGAGGGCTGGTTACCACTGTTGCTGAAAATAGAAAGGGAAAAACAAGAACAAAATCCACCAATCCAAGACAGGATGTATTTGTGCTTAATTAAACAAGCACACAGTACTCTCACATCCACCCTTGGTCTCCCTAAAACTCATCCCTGCAAAACCAAGATACAAGCTGGAAATGACATGATATTTTCACAATAGTAGACTGAAGTTAGACTCTAGAAGAAAACTTTACAATATATTAAATCTGATAGAAGACAGGCAGCTTCAAAACAAGAAGATTGTTCATTACTGGCAAAAAGACCCTCAACATCATCAAAGAGCGCCTTGGGAGGAGAGATTTAATTCTAGGTCCCCTGGAATATCCTGATAATCAAGCTTATCAGCAGAGATAAGAGAGAAAAAAGGTCCTCACCTGGGCAAATGCTTCCAGTGGGAGGGGGAGAAGCTCTGTGGCTGGGAGTGAGAAATCCCAGGTGGAAGATGAGGACTTCCATTTCCAACCCAGTAGCCCTGGGTACTCAATGAGGGCTCTGTGGCTTACGGAGAGAGGAGAGAATAGATGTGGGTTCTTTCAGGCTCTGCCTTCATCCATTACATGTTTCTGGGTGGACTTGTCCATAAAATGAAGAGCAGCACAGGATGATCTAGGGCACAATCTGTATCTTACACTTCATGATTCTAGATATTCCAGGAAGGCAGTATTTAAGGAAAGGTATTCTGTGCTGTTCATTATCTGTTGTCCACCCTCAACCTTTTTTTTTTTTTTGCCTTGGAATAAAGGGTACAAAAAAAAAAGAGCAAATCAAATAAACATGAATTAATAAAGACCAAAGTAGCTACACAGAACACTAAAAGAATGAGTGAGAAAGTGAAGAGACTGAGAAGCACCAGTGTACACCAGTGAAAAACACCACCAACAGAAGCTGCCTGTCTTCCCTCTGCTTTAATACATTGTAAAATTGTCTTCTAGAGTCTAACTTCGGTCTGCTATTGTGAAAATATCGTGCCATTCCAGCTTGTATCTTGGTTTTGCAGGTATGAGTTTCAGGAAGACGGAGGGTGGATGTGAGAATACTGTCACAAAGGTATTCTGTCCTGAATTGGTGGGTTTTGTTTTTCCTTTTCTGTTTTCAGCCCTCAGAAATTTGAGGTCAAAAAGGGCTAGGGCCAGATGCTGGCAGTATTCACTAAATAGGGATTTATTAAGGGCTTGATTTATGTATAGCATTCTGCTAAGTGAAAATTACAACAAAAGAGAAAACACAGAATCTAAAGGAGCATTCAGGATATTTATATCTAGAATAAGAAGTATAATTTTATTGGCACATGCCTTTTTTTTCTTTTTTGAGATGGAGTCTCGCTCTGTCACCCAGCTCACTGCAACCTCCGTCTCCCAGATTCAAGCGATCCTCCCACCTCAGCCTCCCAAGTAGCTGGGACTACAGGTGTGCACCACCATGCCTGGTTAATTTTTTTATTTTTAGTAGAGATGGGGTTTCACCATGTTGGCCATTCACTCCTGACCTCAGATGATGGGCCTGCCTCAGCCTCCCAAAGTGCTGGGATTACAGGTGTGAGCCACTGCACTGGGCCACACAATGCTTTTATAGTACATAAAACATTTAAGATACAGTTGCTTATTTTATCTCTTCAGTAATCCTAGAGAATATTTTCTGTATCTTATCGATGAAGAACTGAAGCTAGGACAGCTTGTCTCCTGACTCTTGAAGTCAGAAAACAAGTAGACAGAGCTGTAGAATGCACAAATGCAAACCATTAAAGGGGAGGTCCAGAAAGTTGAACGGAGTACAGGGGAGTTTCTGAAGTAATTTAAGGTGGGAGTAAGAGGCTCAGGATGAAAATGATCATCTGATGATGCTGGAGAGTGGTTAAAATTGGGAAATGAACTGAGTGGTGAGAGATATGGGAAACCTGGAAAGAGGCTAAGCTGTCATAGTCTTTAAGTACACAGTGCAACAACATACTCAGGAGCTGAGCTTTTTAAAGCACAGATCCATGTTTGGTCAAGGAGATTCGAAACTTCTTTCCATTCATTCTATTATGAATACTTGTATGAGTAACTCTTTCAGAATGTTTCTATGGGGGCTGTTTTAGTTAACAAAGCAGAGAAAAGCAGACACCTGTCCAAAACACTAATTTTTAAACAGCGATCTCAATGTTGTTGTGTTTTTTCCCCCAGATATTCCTCACACAAGAAGGTTTGTAGAAATATAGAACTTTTAACAACAGATAACTCTAAGAAGACCCAACCCACCAGTTTCCTGTAGATTAAGAGAGAAAAGAAAAACAAAAACATGGGCAATCTTGATTTGCCAAGTAATAAACAATTTTTCTGGGAAACTGGAAACAAGGTTTATTTCACCTCAGTCAGGTTGGTAGCCAGCGTTTTTGTTGGACTCAAGTTCTTAAAGACTCAAATATTTCCTATTCTCAACCTCTGGCTTACAGCTAAACACGCAACAGTTCTTATCTGGGGGCCGGCCCTACTTGATAAGGACTTAGAAAAATGTACCAAAAAATATGTTTAAACAAATCTTTCCTGTTAGAGTAGCAGTCTTTGCCTCCATGAAGAAATCTGGCTCTTAGAGTTAATCTGCAAAAATTCGCTGCCAAAGAAGAGATCTGTGGGCTGTGGGTTTGCCCAGGACGCTAATAGTGCTAATTGCTGCACACCCTTAGGAGCACCTTTCAGACCCGAGGCCACTGTACAAACACAATGTCGTATTATATTCCATTCCACTGCCATTTCATAATTTAGAAATTAAGGAATTAAAAAACTTAAATAGCTTAGTCAGGGCAGAAAGTCCAAGTCAACGTTTAAACTGAAGCCTGTCTGGCTATATACTCATTTTCTTCGGAGATGGGCTCTCATTAGAGGTTTGGTAAGGCAAACCTTTTTTCATTTGCATTTTTAAAGGAAATATTGGTGTGTTGTTGTTGTTGTTTTCGTTTTTGAGATGAGTCTCGCTCCGTCATCCAGGCTGGAGTGCAGTGGTGTGATCTCGGCTCACTGCACTATTCACCTCCCAGGTTGATTCTACTGCCTCAGCCACCTGAGTAGCTGGGACTACAGGAACGACTACGCTGAACAAACTTTTGTATTTTTTGTAGAGATGGGGTTTCACTATGTTGGCCAGGCTGGTCGCAAACTCCTGACCTCAAGTGATCACCCACCTCAGTCTTTGAAAGTGCTGGGATTACAGGCAGGAGCCACCACAACTGGCCTGTTGTCATCATTGTTTTTAATGCAACTTTTAGGAGGCATCTGTTTTTTTCCCCTAGTTTTAATGAGATATAATAAAAATTGTACATATTCAAGGTGTACAATGTAATGATTTGATATACATATAAATTGTGTATTGATTACCACAATCAAATTACTCACCACATCCATCATCACACAGTTACCCACCGCATGGGAAGGGAAGAGAGTAAGGAGGCTTACTAATCTCCAGAACATATTCATCTTATAAATGAAAGTTTATACCCTTTGACGAACATCTCACCATTTCTTCCATGCCTCAGATGCTGACAATCACCATTCTACTCTTGGCTTGTGAATTCAACTTTTTTAGATTCTACATATAACTGAGATCATACAGTATTTGTTTTTCTGTGTCTGGATTATTCCACTTAGCATAATGTCCTCCAGGTTAATCTATGTTATTGCAAATAGCAGGCTTTCCTCATTTTTATGGCTAAATATTATTGCATCCTATATATACCACACTTTCTTTAACCATTCTTAGGATAAATGGCACTTAGGTTGTTTCTGTATCTTTGCTATTGTGAATAATGCTGAAATAAACATGTAACTGAAGGTATCTCTTTTGATTTGATGTCTTTTAAATATATATCCATAATTGAGATTGCTGGATCATACAGTTCTATTTTTATGAAACTTCCATACTCATTTCCATAATGTCTGTACCAATTTTCACCATGACTAACAAGGTACAAGAATTCCCTTTCCTCCCTATCCTTCCCAAAACTTGTTATACTTTGTCTTTTTGACAACAGCCATCCTAACAAACGAGAGATAATATCTTATTGTGGTTTTCATTTGTATTTCTCTAATGATTAGTGATGTCAAGCACCTCTCTCTGTCTGTTTCTTTCTTTTGAGACAGAATCTCACTCTGTTGCCCAGGCTAGAGTGTAGTGGCATGATCTTGGCTGACTGCAGTCTCAGCTTCCTTAGGTTCAGGTGATCCTCCCACCTCAGCCTCGTCACCTCAGCCTTGCCGGTAACTGGGACTATAGGTGCATGCCGCCACGCCTCGCTAATTTTTGTACTTCTGATGGAGACAGGGTTTCACCATGTTGTCCAGGCCGGTCTGGAACTCCTGAATTCAAGAAATCTGCCTGCCTCAGCTTCCCAAAATGTGGAAATTACAGGCGTGAGCCACTGTATCTTGCAAGTACCTTTTCATATCCCTGTTGGAAAAGTGTCTATTAAGGTCCTTTCCATCATCCCTTCTTTTTTTTTCCCCCAGCATTGAGTTTTATGAGTTCCTCATATTATGGACATTGACCTCTTATCAGATATATGGTTTGTAGACATTCTCTCCCAGTCTGTATGTTGCCTTTTCATTTTGCTGGTTGTTCCTTTGCTGTACAGAAGCTTTCTGGCTTGACGTCATCCACTTTCGTTTTTGCTTTTGTTCTCTGTGCTTTCAGGTAATAGCAACAAAATCATTGCCAAAGTCAGTGTTAAGAAGCTTTTGTCTCCATGTTTTCTTCTAGAAATTATATGGTTTCAGGCCTTACAGTTAAGTCTTAATCCATTTCAAGTTGATTTTTGTCTACGGTGTTAAGGGTCCAATTTTATTTTTTGGCACATGGATATCCAGTTTTCTCAGCACTATTCACTGAAGAGACTGTCCTTTCCCCCATTGTGTATTTTTGGCGCCCTTGTCAGGATGCTTTTATGCAACCCTCCAGGTACATATTAGATCCATCTGACATTGAGGTAATTAAGCATTTATCATTTACTGCCACTGGATTTTAAGCTTCTTTCCAGGGCAGTGCCCATGCCTTATTTATACTGTAGCCATCTTTCACCACACCCACCGCAGTGCCCCATCACACAGAGCCTAAGAAGAGCACAAAGTGATGACATACTCCGATTACAAGCTTCTTTGTGCTCCAAGGGAAGTCTTTTATGGAGACTAAAAGTACAAGTCATCAGTTTCAAATGAATTTAAATAGGTCTCAGGTATTCTTCTACTGAACCAAGTTAGACCACTCCTTATCCCCCTATTCCATCCATCCCTTGTAAATTCCCATGACACAACAAACCAGTAAGTGCTCTAAAAGTAGAAAAAGATCCTCAATCTATCAGTTTAAAGAAAAGCTGAAAAAATTTTTAATAAAAACCAAACTTAGTATAAACTTTTCTTCCTCTTCCCTTCCCAAGAGGCCTTAGCAACACCAGAGGTCCCCAGAACAAACCAAAGCCCTCTGGTGGAACACTCGGATTTCTTCTCCCATCTAGACTGCACCCCTTCCACCAGCGAGGGCACAGTTCACAGGTGAAGCCCACAAAGTAAGATGCCACAGTGGGTAATGTGTGGATTCAGGAGTAAGCGAGAGAGAAAGGAGGGCTGGAAACTGAGATCTGAGCTGCATTTGTGGTAGGCTCTGCTTCGCAGATGGGAGGGCAACCTACGCTCTTGCTGAGCGCAAAGGAGAGTGGAACTCACCACTGGCTGGAGGAATGAAATGTCCACTAGTCATGGAAAGGCAGAAATGGATTATCGAGTTTCAGACTTTAAAAAAAAAAAAAAAAAAAAAAAAAATTTAAAATTTAAAAAAAAAAAAAAAAAAAAAAAAAAAGACTAATTGCCTAGAATCTCTGTTCCTTGCAGTTTAAGATCAGAGTAAATATACAGTATAAAATCACTGGGGTGAAAGGCTTTTGTATGTGTGTGTTTTTTTCCCTAGCAATGGGCCACATGGTCAGAAATCCCTGTGTGAAATCACTTTTTTGGTTAACGATGACTTGAGAATTTCCATACTTGCAAAGTCAGTATTACGTGGAATTCAATCCTGACTCAGTGCATATAAAGACTTTGCTCACACTCGTTTTTACTACAGTCAGCCAAATTTACTACATAAAGGTTTTACTACATAAAGCCAAATTTAATGATATAATTTTGGCGGAGCTAATATAAACAGTTCAAAGTTATTAATTTATCTTTGGTTGCAATTATTAACCAATACATATGCTATGTGATAGCTGTCAGTTTTCTATTTACCTTTATCGGGTGAGGCCCCAAAGTAAAATTTTTAGCTAAATACATTAGGTTCCCCAAAAGGTCTGGAAAGGAGTCTGAAAACAGAGAAGAGACTGAATTTAACAGCTTAGATTTCTAGTATTGGGCATTTTAAAAGCATTTTGGCAAATTTATCCCCTAAATGAGAATTGAGATCAGATGGCAGATAATAAACTAGAGAATTTGATTCAAGAGGCTCTGGTTAATCAAATGATGGCTAATTTCCAATATGGAATTTGATCAATTAGTAAACTGGTACCCCAAAACTGGTTAAGAGTAAAACTGTTAAGAGGGCTGCAGTCATTTAGAAGAAGAAAAGAGGTGTTATTTCTTATTCCCAATCAAATCTTATATTACTGAATTCTATTACACCCCAATATTGAATTTTTAAAAGTTATAATTATCATTGTTATTTTGCTTTTCTTGCAAAGAATTATGTGTTGCTGGTCAGGCACTGTGGCTCAAGCCTGTAATCCCAGCACTTTGGGAGGCCAAGGTAGGCGGATCTCAAGGTCAGGAGTTTGAGACCAGACTGGCTAACATAATGAAAACCAGTCTATACCAAAAATACAAAAAAATCAAGTGGGTGTGGTGGCACGTGCCTGTAATCATAGCTACTAGGGAGGCTGAGTCAGGAGAATGGCATGAACCTGGGAGGCAGAGGTTGCAGTGAACAAAAAAAAAAAAAAATTACACTCCAGCTGAAAAAAAAGAAAAAAACTAAATCAAAAAAAAAAAAAAAAAAAAAAAGGAAGGAAAAGTAAA
>NW_016107470.1:150574-156337 GCF_001604975.1 Cebus imitator
AAAAAAAAAAAAAAAAAAAAAAAAAAAAAAAAAAAAAAAAAAAAAAAAAAAAAAAAAAAAAAAAAAAAAAAAAAAAAAAAAAAAAAAAAATTACATATTGCTTACCTTTTGGCTCCTGAAAGCAGGTTTTATTTAGGTGGCAGGTCGTTTAAGAATTAATATCCTATTCCAAGACAGGGTGGGAAAGGAATGGATGTGATTAATGATACTGAGTAATAGAGGGTATGAGTATGAGCATTTTGGAAGAACTAGTGTACCTGACAAAGTTTTCTGGCCTGCCTACACCTGAACTAGACAACTGAGAATACAAAAAAAAAAAAAATTTTTTTTTTTTTTTTTTTGAGATGAAGTCTTGCTCTGTCACCCAGGCTGGAGAACCCACTCTGCCTCCTGGGTTCAAGCGATTCTCCTGACTCAGCCTCCCTAGTAGCTAGAACTACAAGCGCACATCACCATGCCCGGCTAATTTTTGTATTTTTAGTAGAGACAGGGTTTTGCCATTTTGGCTAGGCTGGTGTTGAACTCCTGACCTCAGGTGATCCACCCGCCTCAGCCTCCCAAAGTGCTGGGATTATAGGCATGAGCCACCACACCCGGCCACAACAAAAGAATTTAAACCAGCTAACTATACTTGGAAAAACAATCTCACCAGTGGAAGAGTCTGTTTAAAGTATTTAAAAATCATCACAAATTATTATTTTAACGTTTCAACATTTTAATATGGTAATATACTGCGTATGAAATCCTTGAAAATTACAGTACGGCTGATCTGCGAACATCTGCATTCTACTGTCCGTGCACACCCACAAGTCAAAGGTAAAATTTCTTCTGGATCATCACTTACCTTTTTCCCTAGCTGGAAAGCTATTATGATTACACAGTAGCACATTTGATTCTAAAAGAATGATCAATTCAGCTATTCTGAACTAATGTTGGCTCTTGTGTTAATACTCACACATTTTCAAAATTTAAAGCAAATGGGCACCCAAATCTGACAATAGGCAAAGTACCTGTCCCAAGAAAGAAGTCCCTCCCACATCAGTCTGTCCCTGATGCTGCTGCCCTGATTTAATACTGCTTTGTTCTGTCTTGCCCCTCTTCTACCCAACTAGATAAATTAAACAGTGAAATCTTTTTATAAGTACTGTGTGGCTTGAAACATAACATTTATACAAACTGTTCTTGAGGCACAAATAGGAGGCCTTTCTGAAATTCAAAAGCACTGTAGCTCTCCCCTATTCCTTTAAGTGTCGACTCTAAAACAATATCTGAGGATTCAGATCTACAAGGAAGCTTTTAACTGACCTGGGTAAAAAAGAGAGACTTAGTTATGGCCATTTTCCCTCCTAAAGGTCCTGTGGATTTTGACCAAAAGATACTCAATTTAAGTTCGGAAAATATAGAGTCCACATGTAAAAACATTTTCTTAAGTCACAAAGTACCTAAAAATAAGTAGTGTGGTTATTTTCTCTAATTTTCTATTTCTCTTCGTTGACAAGTTTATTCTCCGTTTTAAGGTTTGTAAGGAGCAATGGCTTGTACTTGGATTAATAAGGTGGAGCAAATTTTGCCTCAGGACAGATATTAAATGTCAGGAATGAGAGGAGAAAACACTGCCTGTCCACCCAGTGTGCAGGAGCTTTCTTACTGAATGGAAGCATCACTTCCTAGATAACCAATTTGGGTATTGTGGTTGGAGATTAAAAAAAAAAAATTAAGCAAGCTCTGGCATTCACTTTTTTTGAGGGGGAGGGCGGAGATGAGTCTCACTCTGTCACCCAGACTGGAGTGCAGTGGCACGATCTCAGCTCACTGCAACCTTCCCCTCCTGGGTTCAAGCGATACTCCTGCCTCAGCCTCCTGAGTAGCTGGGACTACAGGCGCATGCCACCATGCCCAACTAACTTTGTATTTTTAGTACAGATGGGGTTTCATCATTTTAGCCAGGATGGTCTCTATCTCTTGCCCACCTCGGCCTCCCAAAGTGCTGGGATTACACGCAGGAGCCACTGCACTTGGCCTCATAGTTTTTAAAAAATCATTTCGTGGATGTTTACTGTGCATATGAAGCAGTGATTCAGATGCCTAGGAGTGAATGTTTTCTTAAATGATGCAATCCTTGCTTTAAAAAAAATTATGTTTTCTTAAATATTTTGACAAAAAGACAGTATCTGTTTCTTCATTTCAAAAATGTGATCTGGGGCCAGGCATGGTGGCTCACGATTGTAATCCCAGCACTTTGGGAGGCTGAGGTGGGCAGACCACTTGAGGTCAGGAGTTTGAGACCAGCCTGGCATGGTAAAACGCTGTCTCTACTAAAAATACAAAAATTAGCCAGGTGTGGCGGCATGTGCCTGTAGTCCTAGTTACTCTGGTGGCTGAGGCAGGATAATTTCTTGAACCAGGAGGTGAAGGTTGCAGTGAGCCCAGATCACACCACTGTACTTCAGCCTCGGTGACAGAGCAAGACTGTCTCAGGGGAAAAAAAAAAAAAAAAAGAATATGCTAAGAGCTTCTTCAATGAATGCCATAGTTTTAAATTACATGGGGTCTAATCCGTATATTTAATTCCTGGGACTACTTTTATTTGCCCAAAGGAAGCAGAATTCCATGGGTAGTACTGAAATGATCTTCAGGATGATGCCTTGCATGCAGGATGAATTATAGTAGGAGGCAGGTGGGCCAAACTGATTTTTTTTGTTAATTGCCCACAATAAGTGTGGCATCCGGAGAGTGATTCCATAAATGTTATTGACTAAGAAGAGTCAGGATTCATGTCATCCTTCACTCTGCCCACATCCTCTTTCAGTAAGATATTCCATTCTATAAATACGTGTTTTCTTTTTCACAAGAGAGAAGTCTTCCATGGAGCCTACTCCCATGAGAAACCTGAGCAGGAGAGAGGAAAGCGGATGAAGCAATTTGAAATGTGCACACGCACGTGTCACCAATTGGCCTGGTGACTGGAGTTTCTGCCAAGGAAGACAGGTGCAGTGTCAGCCCATGGGCCTAAGTTTACGGTGGGAAAATTTCAGCCTGGGAAGTAACTTTTCCTACCCGCCCACATTAGTGTGCCTCCCCCAACAGCCGGATGAAAGAAAAGCAGCTGGCTCCTTATCGCCATCAAGTAGCTGTAAAGGTGACACTGGGCTCTGCCTGCCAGGCTGCCTTCAGGGTCCCAAAGAACAAGGCTGCAGGGTCCTAAACCTCTTTGGCCAGACAGCAAAAGTAACTACCTCTTAGACTAAACAGATAAACCCGTGTGAACATGGGCTAACATTTTTGAGAAAATAAAAGAATAAAACGTAGGCTATTAGATATTTGCCGCAGCCCCCTCCTTCCCAATCCTTCTCCTGACCAATTCCATTTATCCTTTGAAGACAAAAGACATGTCTGGTTTTGAAAAATAAGTATTGAATAACAATGTTAACAAATGACAGTTGTCGAATACAGATTGTTAAAGAAATTAAACCACTGTCAAAAGAACTCAACTCAGTAACATAAGGACAACTCAAATACATCATAAATTATTTATTATACTTTATTAGACATAATAATTGATTCCTTGCAAGAATGGAAAAAAAAAAATCGACCTAACTGACCCACCATTCATTTACGGTACTATGTTTTTTTAAAAAAAATATTATCTCTTAGACTACTGAGATCTTCTAGAGAAGGGACTGCATTTTAGATATGTGGTAGATTACATTACTATTCACCAAAATTTCCTGCTTCTTCCTGAGGAGGAATCACATATCCCATCCCTGCTGAACTTGGGTGTGGCCATGTGACTTGCTTAACCAATGAAGTGGTAACAGAAATACCATGTCTCACTTTCAGGAAGAAGCTTTAACGGCTAGTGTGGAACTTTGCTTTCTTTCCCTCCTCTGCTATGAAGAACATCAGTGACATAAACAGAGGCTGCTCCATCACAGATTGAGGTCAACACCAAGCAGAGCTGCAGTTGACACACAACGGACATACAGCATAAGCGAAAAATCAATGTGTGTCCTGGAAAGCCACTGAGATTTGGGGTCTTGTAGAATAATTACTATCTTGATTTAGACTGAGTGGTTTACACAGGGCACTTAGTCAAGTAAAGCCTGCATGGATGGATGAGATAAAGTACTCAGAAATTCCAGTGGTGAAATTTGTTAAGTATCAAGTGAATATAAATCAAATACTTCTTTACAGGGTGTCTAAAGACAGCAGCTTTTAGGTTAAATGACAGCTTGGAGAAGTGACAAAATAGAGGTTTTGCAAATTAAAGATCTGACCAAGTAGTTTGATAGTAACTTAAGTGGTATTCAGGATGTCTATTCTAATAATCAGCACAAGATCTACTATCTTTAATCCAAGTTGCTTCAGACAAGAGTTGATATATCATGTAAACCCTGAGGAGTCACTGAAGTCACTGCTGAAATGGCTTCACTTTAGTCCTCATGGATATGTCATGGAATAAGGTAGAATCAGATAAAAGTTAGAAAGAAGTCTAGTAATCTAAACAAGTCCCTATGTTTACCTAAAACTGAAAATTCCATCTTGTTGACCGAAACCCTTTAGCATTAAACACTTCTTCAGTGAGCTTCAGTTGGGTGTGGTGCTTGGCTGATGCTGGATGGGGAGGTAACACTGGTATGATGGATACAGAGGAGTCCCTGTTGATCCTTAATATGAGAAACTTTCCTTAGGCTTTTGTGCCTGAAGAGGCTTGTCTGGGCAGGCAAATGGCATCAACACAGGTGCTGAATATATGCTACCACCTTTGGATCTTGGCATACCAAGGACCAGAAGTAGGCCAGCATTTTTCCACCGGGATTCAGCAGTTATTTTCTCTGTTCGCTCTTTCATTCCTCATGGGTCTTTAGCTAGGTCAGGTATCACTTGGCATCTCCTCTACCACTATCTTCTGTCTTTAAAGTCAAGAAAAATATGTAACATTTGTTCTTGATGTCTTGGACATACTTTATGGTGACCTAATATCCAGAAGCTGGTTCTAACTGGACAAATGCAAAGACCAACCAGGGAAAATAAACTGAGAACATACCAATTAAGTCTTTACCTACAGGAAATACTATCAGACTGATCCCGTGCTAGGTACCACAAGAACAACTGGGAGTCAAATTCCAGCCCTTAAGCTAGAGTGGCCTTTTTAGTCTATTTAAGAAAAGGAGAAAGGAAACAAGACGATTCCCCCTCTTCTTAACTAGGACAATTTTAAAATGTGGGTACTCAAATCATCACAGGTAACGCTTTCTCCTACCCCATGATACTTTTATAGGAATAAAAAAAGGGAATTCTAGCAAAAAGGAAGAGCATATGATGCCAGATGAACTAAAAGAGCAAGGAAAATACAATTCATCAGCAAATCATTTGTCTATTAACAGCTCCAATTAAAATGCAATAAAATATATTGGTATCAAAATATATTGGTATGTTGGTATCAAGAAGATGATACTATGCCAGGCGCAGTAGCTCAAGCCTATAATCCCAATATTTTGGAAAGCCAATGCAGGAGGACTTGCTTGAGGATAGGAGTTTGGGACCAGTCTAGGCAACATAGTGAGACCCCTATCTCTACAAAAAATTAAAAAGTAGCTGGGTATGGCAGCACAAACCTGTGGTCCCAGCTACTCAAAAGGCAGAGGTAAGAGAACTACTTGGGCTGAGGAAATGGAGGCTGCAGTGAGTCATGATGGCATCACTGCACTCCAGCCTGGGCAACAGACCAAGACCCTGTCTCAAAAAAAAAAAAAAAAAAAA
>NW_016107470.1:156405-160762 GCF_001604975.1 Cebus imitator
AAAATTATACAAGTATAATTTTGTACTATGTATAAACTCAACGTAGAAGTAATCACAATCAAAATACATATATAAATATGAATGAGTGGAAGTTTAAGGTGAAGGACTATAGTTGTGATTTAAAAACAAAATAAAGTAGATTAATACAAATTTCTTTAAAAAAGCATACCCACTAAATCCACAAGGCCCATAACCTATACCAAAACCTCTAGTCCAGCAGTTTTCAACACTAGACAGTACTGCCCCACCCTAGGAGGCACACGGAAATGCATGAGTGTGTTACTGGGCAGTCATGTCTGAGGGACACTTCTGGCATTTAGTGGGCCAGGAGGACAACGCGGAACTGTCTTCCTAACAACACCAGCGCTACTGTTAAGAGACTGCCACTAGGAATAGGACCAAGATCAATGTTATCCAAGATATGCTATAAAAATCCTAAAATTTAATGCAATACCATTAATTTTATGCCAGTATGATTTAAAAATAAATCTGACTTCTTCATTTTAAAAAACTGCAGAAGTATATAATCACTCCTCGAAGATGGAAATGGGTAAAATATCTTATTACCTGAATAAAGAAAATAATCTCATTTCCTGAGAGAGAGATTTATTTCATGCTAGAAACAGTTTAAACAAACATTGAGGGTCAAAAAATTATCCCCGTCTGCTAAACACACTTTTGAAGCTTATCAGTACACCATTATCCCACAGCTGGTTTGTGAACTCTTGCTAGTAACTCCTGCTCTGGACTTAAAGTTCAAAAAGAAAGACGCCAGGACAAGTGGCTGGAAACCCTGCTGTCACTGGCATGACCAAGAACTGAGCACACTGCTGACTGACCTGCTCCTTGTGATAAATGGCCCTCCAGTGCCACCCAGAGATGCTTGAAGCTGTTATGCACAGCACCTTCTTCCTGGCCTCAAATAAGGAGGAAAGAGAAAATGGAAAATCACTCTTTCATGTAGGGTGTAGAAATGAGATCCTTGATGCTCAATTAAATGGTTTTCCTACTCTTATGCATGTTTAGTACTTAAAAGATAATCATGCTATTATTTAACGTCCCAAAAAGCTGTTGATACTGCCATCTAGTGAATACAGTCCTTATTACAACAGAAAGTCACTAAACTTAAAAGAGCTCCTAAGCTTTTTTATTTTTGAGACAGAGTCTTGCTCTGTCGCCCAGGCTGGAGTGCAATGGCGCAATCTCGGCTCACTACAATCTCCGCCTCCCAGGTTCGAGCAATTCTCCTGCCTCAGCCTCCTGAGTAGCTGGGATTACAGGTGTGTGCCACTATGCCAACTAATTTTTGCATTTTTAGTAGAAACGGGGATTCACCATGTTGGTCAGGCTGGTCTCGAACTCTTTACCTTGTGATCTGCCCACTTCAGCCTCTCAAAGTGTTGGGATTACAGGCGTGGGCCACTGCGCCCAGCTGAGCCTACATTTTTCTAAGGTAAAGTTCAGGAAGTATAAGTGTCCTGTTTTTAATCTCATTTGAAATACTACTTATTTTACACTGAGTAGAGGAAAAAACTAGTAATAGAGTTTGCATTCTGTGGATTCCCTTTAGGAATTAGCAAAATTTCAAAAATGAGTATAATAGGAAAATGCAAGCAAATTCAATTTTCTCATAAAGCAGGGGAGTCTAATCTTTTGGCTTCCTAGGGCCACAATGGAAGAACTGTCTTGGGCCACCACAAATAAAATACACTAATAATAGCTGCTGAACTTTAAAAAAAAAATCTCATGTTTTAACAAAGTTTACAAATTTGTGTTGGGCTACATTCAAAGGCATCTGGGCTGCATGGAGCCCATGGGCTGCGAATTGGACAAGCTTGTCATAAAGGACAGAAGCTCTGCTCTATCTCTAGCAGTGACTGCTACAGTTGTACTTATTATCTAGCGTGCTGTTTAGACCGTGGACCGCTTGTCCCTATATGGTGAGTACTTGTGCTTTTCTTGAGTTGCCAGCTTGCTGAATTTATTTTTCTTTCTTTTTTTTTTTTTTTTTTTTTTTTTTTTTTTTTTTTTTTTTTTTTNTGAGAAGGAGTCTCGCACTGTTGCTAGGGCTGGTGTGCAATGGCATGATCTTGGCTCACTGCAACCTCTGCCTCGTGGGTTCAAGCGATTCTCCTGCCTCAGCCTCCCGAGTAGCTCAGATTACAGGTACATACCACCACATCCGGCTTATTTTTTGTATTTTTAGTAGGTGGGTTTTCACTATGTTGGCCAGGCTGGTCTCAAATTCCTGACCTTGTAATCCACCAGCCTCAGCCTCCCAAAGTTCTGGGATTAGATGTGAGCCACTGTGCCCCCTACCCCCGCCTTTTTTTTTTGAGATGGAGTTTTGCACTTGTTGCCCAGGCTGGAGTACAACGGTGTGGTCTCAGCTTACCACAACCTCCATCCCTGGGTTCAAGCGATTCTCCTGTCTCTGTCTCCCAAGTAGCTGGGATTACAGGCATATGACACTATGCCAGGCTAATTTTTGTATTTTTAGTAGAGATAGTGTTTCGCCATGTTGGCCAGGCTGGTCTCAAACTCCTGAACTCAGGCGATCTGCCCGTCTCGGCCTCCCAAAGTGCTGAGATTACAGGCTTAAGCCACCGTCCCAGGCCTATTGAATCTTAAAGACCCTGTGAACTATGTATCTGGTCACAATCTCTTTTTTGCCTTTGCTGCTAGGAAGCCTGGAGCCAAATTACCGGCCTATTCCAGTCTACTTACATGCTACCTCTATCTTCACTCCCTATTTCCTCCTCTTGCTATTTTCCTTCTGTCCCAATATCTTCACTCACTTATTTTATTTTGTATGCCCCTTTAATTTGGTACATACAAACAAAATACATTAGTGTTATTTTCTACGTGTATGGTGTTCCTGTTGGCATCCTCTGCAGTAACGATAGGCATATGGATGGCAAATATCACAGGCAAAGGTGATTTGTGTCTTACATGACTCTTAGGGTCTCTTTCCACTTCTTAAGTCCCCATTAGCAGAGCTGCTGCTGATCTAAACTGGGGTTCAAAACAGTGTCATAGTCAAAGGTATTCTTCACGTATAACTGCTACCTTTTTCACATTCCAGTATGGCTGCCTTAGATGTTGGCTTAAATTCCTGCAGCTTCTTCAACTGAAGGGACTGCTTTTTTATATCTCATCCCACAAATCCTCTCTGTTTCTGTACTTTGTCCCATTCCTAGATAGTTGACTTATGTATTCCAAATAATATCTTATTATTTTGAGATGGAGTCTTGCTCTGTCACCCAGGCTGGAATGCAGTGGCACAATCTCAGCTCACTGCAAACTCTGCCTCCTGGGTTCAAGCGATTCTCCTGCTTCAGCCTCTCGAGTAGCTGGGATTATAGGTGTGTACCATCACACCCAGCTGATTTTTGTAGTTTTAGTAGAGACAAGGTTTTGCCATGTTGGTCAGGCTGGTCTTGAACTCTTGACCTTGTAATCCACCCACCTTGGCCTCCCAGAGGGCTGGAATTACAGGTGTGAGTCACCGCGCCTGGCTGATAACTTTTTAATATGAAAGGGTTTTTTGTTTTTTGGTTTTTTTTTAACATAAATGTTTACTAAAAGGCAGAACATAAACTGTTATAGCAAAAGACATAAAGTTGACAATACTGAAACCCTGAAGGCTCTCCTTCAAAAAACAGGATAAAGTGGGATACCTTATCACCATT
Organism: Cebus imitator; assembly: GCF_001604975.1. Classification (NCBI taxonomy): domain Eukaryota; kingdom Metazoa; phylum Chordata; class Mammalia; order Primates; family Cebidae; genus Cebus; species Cebus imitator. The sequence continues at coordinate 160,098 of NW_016107470.1, forward strand.
TTAGCAGACACCATGTTAGTCTAAGAAGTCAGGCCTACATACTGTTGAATTGCATTCATTCATGTTTAGACAACAACCCCCCACTGAGAGTTTATCACTGGGACATTTCAGACTTTGTACTGAAATTCTCTTTCTCATCTCTAATAACTGGCTATTAAAAAAAATACAGATTGCAAAAATCACATCCTCAGTCTTATACACAAGAGCCACAACACCTGGCTTTGTGTATGTTCTCTACAGCTGCCAAAAGCACAAAACAGCAGATAGTCTCCTATTAACAAAGTACAGTGTAAGAGGTAGGGGTGGGTTTCTGTGAGAGGTACTATCGGTAACATGTGTGTCATTATGCAAATGAAAGCCAAACCTATTTTTAAATGTACTTTTATATGTATAGGCAAGGTCACGTAAGAGTTAGATGGTCAAGGTAATGAAGATTACTGAAATATTACTGGGAAGAAATACTACTGGGAAGAAACTATCAAAAATGCCTGCAAAATGGAATGATGGTGTCATCTGATGGTCAGATAATCAGTATCAAAGGTTCTGGATTTTAGACACACTCCTATCTAATGGGATCGACACACCAATCTTATTAAAAAGTGAAGTGAAATGTAACTTCCTCAGTGGCTTGTTTGTTTGGAATTCAGCTTTTGTGCAAGGGGCAG
>NW_016107470.1:162182-174199 GCF_001604975.1 Cebus imitator
ATGCCCAGCTGATATTTTGTATTTTTAGTAGAGACGGGGTTTCACCATGTTGACCAGGATGGTCTCAATCTCTTGACCTCGTGATCCACCCGCCTCGGCCTCCCAAAGTGCGGGGATTACAGGCTTGAGCCACCGCGCCCGGCCTGTGTGTTACTTTTAAAGAATTTTTGATAAACGTTAAGTGTTTAACCAAATTAAAATGTATTCACAGTTTTAGCCTAGTTATTCTTGTTAATTTATCACAAGGAAATAACTTATTATGGCCTGAAGACTTCACTGCAGTGATACTTCAAGTAGCAAAGAAGTAGACACAATCTAAATTTTTAACATGAGAAAGTCAGTCTTATAAATTATCGTACATTAATGTGACAATATTTATCTTTATAATTGTAAAGTCTTCATAAATGAGTGCAAAGTCCTGATACCTCAAGTAAAAGAAACATTCCAAACAAAAATTAAACCACATAAATAAATGTATAAGATTAAAAACATTTGTATGTGAGAGTGGTAAAATTCACAGGTAATCTGAAATTTTAAAAATTTTAATGGATTTAAATATAAAATACTTGCTAGCCAGTAGCCTAAGAAAAAAAAATTTGCCATAGTTGCAAATTATGATATTAACCAAATTAAGATACTTCCCCTTTATTTAGAATTAACTTTGAAGAGAATGAAAGAAGTATCAAGAGATTAAAAGGCAAAATATGTTAGCAGGATTGGTGACTATTAAGTCTATTCATTATTTTATTTATTTTTTGAGACAGAGTCTTGCTCTGTCACTCAGGCTCGAGTGCAGTGGCATGATCTTGGCTCACTGCAACCTTCGCCTCCTGAGTTCAAGTGATTCTCTTGCCTCAGCCTCCTGAGTAGCTGGGACAACAGACGCATGCCACCACGCCTGGCTAACTTTTTGTACTTTTAGTAGAGATAGGGCTTCACCGTGTTAGACAAGGTGGTCTCTATCTCCTGACCCGTTGATCTGTCTGCCTTGGAGCTACCGTGCCCGGACAATTTTTTTTCCAAGACAGAGTCTCACTCTGTTGCCAGGCTAGAGTGTAGTGGCGCGATTTCGGCTCACTGCAACCTCTACCTCCTGGGTTCAAGTGATTCTCCTGTCTCAGCCCTGGGACTACAGGCGAACCCCACCACACCTGGCTAACTTTTTGTAGAGACAGGGTTTCACCATGTTGGCCAGGCTGGTTTTGAACTCCTGACCTTAGGTGATCCACCCTCCTTGGCCTCCCAAAGTGCTGGGATTACAGGCATGAGCCACCATATCCAGCCTACTGATTCTATTTAAAACGGACTTGTAGCTAGCAATAAAGTTTAAGGAATTCCCAAAGAATTGATCTATTTAATTTCTAAACAATAAACTTATAAAATGTTTTCTAAATTAAAATAATATAGTGGCATTATAATAACACCACTGCAATTATCAGTTTACTAACGTGGTAAATAATACTAGGTAAAGCCAATTGCTTTTTGTGGACAGTCTTTTTTTTTTCAGCCAGCTTTCTGAAGGGTCAGGGGTCAAGTTTTCTTCCCTCTGAGTTCCGAGAAATGAAGATTTTCAATGATCTTGCAAGAGTTTAAGCTGTAATGGGTATGTGAACAAGGACGGAGAAAGGAGATCAGCAGTGACCTAGAAAGCTAACAACAAGCCTGAGTACATGCCCATCTGTTGTTTCCCAAGCTTTCATTAAAGAAAATGCTGTACTGAAGCAATGTGTATGAATACATCTATTATGCATATCCCCACGGCCTTATCCCACTCAGTCTCCACACTGGCTTAGTTCACTTCCCTTGGAGACAATCTGGACCATCAGCTCGGGTGGAGGCTGTTAAGTAACTATGAGTTGTCTTCATCTAGGAGGCTCTTTGGGTGTGGTTCATCAGCTACACCCTAATAACTGACAACCTTTGTGAACAGTTTTTCAATTCTGTTTATTTCCTTGGCTTGATGAAAGACAAACTGACCAAATCAGCCAGTGTGATGATGGTACTCCTCCCAAAGTGACTAGAGAGAGGGCCCACTGCTGGAAATGTCAACTACCTTGACAGTTGCCACATGTAAATGCCCTAAAGTCTATCATCTTTGTCTCACATGCTCTAAAACAATGATCTTTTTCTGTATGTAACATTGGCCAACATTATATATAAATTTTAAAAAATTATTTATTTTAGCTCTTTAAGAGAATACACAAATATTGATAAAGGAGAGTTGGTCTATTGTCATGTAGAATGTGCCACACAACAAAGGAAGCCATTACTCTTATAATTCTTAAAGTTTTTAGTCTTTCCTTCAAAGATTTTCATGGTATTAGATAAATGACACACATAAAGAGATTTTCACAAGGAAAAATGAACATGACAATACAACCAGGTAAAGGGACCAGTAACATGAAAGGAGGCTACTAAGGTGCTTCCAAATGATTAGCCTAATTTTAACACCACATCCATTTCAGAGCTTTTTTCTTCGTCTAAAATCCTTACTATCTCACCACAGTATTTCGTCCCAGCATAGTAAGTTAGGAGAACAAGGAAAAGGGAAGAAGCTACAGAGGTTCTTATAGCCCTGCCAACAAATTTTTCTAGCACTCTGCTGCTGGGCTGGGTGAAGAGAACAAGGCTGGCTGTCCTGGACTGGGTGAGGCACATGTGCAGGTATGTGCAGCTGATCCTAGACCAGGGCTAGAGCAGGAATTTGCACAAGAACCAACAGGCCCACAGATACCCAACTGAACCAGTGTTGAATAGGCATAACCATCTGCTTTTTTTTATTTGAAAAGATGGAGTCTCACTGCAACGCCCAGGTTGGAGTGCAACGGCATGATCTTGGCTCACTGCAACCTCAGCTTCCCAGGTTCAAGCGATTCTCCTGCCTCAGCCTCCAGAGCAGCTGGATCTACCGGCAAGCACTGCCACACCTGAGTAATTTTTGCATTTATAATAGAGACGAGGTTTCACCATATTGGCCAAGCTGATCTTGAACTTCTGACCTTAAGTGATCCACCCCCGGCTTGGCATCCCAAAGTACCGGGATTATAGGCATGAGCAACCGTACCTAGCTAACCGTCGTCTGCTTTCAAGTGGATTTTGATATGCCAAAGTTTACCTCAGTGCCACTCTGAATGACCCAATCAGCATGGAAAGGAATTGAGGAAGGCGAGAGTGCTGTTGTACTAATTACTAGTCTAAGACCTTGTTTAAAAGAATGACCCTGGAAAATATAAAGTTAGATTTCCAGTCCCAGTCCCACAGTTTTCCTTCAGCATAAAACACTTAAAAATAAAAATCTCAATGGCCAACTACACCTCACTAGTTTCTTCCTAGTTTATAAACCAACTCAGTAGCCAGCCTTATCTCATCTAAACCTTCTGAGCGCAGGGACTTTGTTTTTCCTTTCTGCTATTTCCACAGTAGTAAGAACAGTACCTGGCATATGGTCGGTCCATATATATTTGATGAGAGGATGAATACATTTCAAAAGCTTACTAGTTTCAGTCCTTTCTCCACAAACATTAAAAATTCTACTTCTTAAAAAGCTTTAGTCTCCCTTCGTAGCTGCAATTGTCATAAGAAAGCACTGACATATTGCTTTGGTTTCTAAAATACACACACATACACACACAAAATTAGAATTCAAGTCCCAGTTCCACAGTTTTCCTTGGGTATAAAACACTTAAAAACAAAAATCTGAATGGGCAACTATACTTCACTAATTTGTTAGTTTTTCAGCCAACTCAGTAGCCTGCCTTATCTCATCATATATATACAAACACACACACACACACACACATATATATATATTTTTTGAGATGGAGTTTCACTCCTGTTGCTCAGGCTAGAGTGCAATGGCACCATCTTGGCTCACCACAACCTCCACCTCCTGGGTTCAAGCAATTCTCCTGTCTCAGCCTCCCGAGAAGCTGGGATTACAGGCATGCACCACCACGTCCAGCTAATTTCGTATTTTTAGTAGAGATGGGGTTTCACCATATTAGTCAGGCTAGTCTCAAACTCCTGACCTCAGGTAATCCACCCGCCTTGGCCTCCCAAAGTGCTAGGATTATATAGCCATGAATTACCGTGCCCAGCATTCTTCTAAAAATATATTTTTAAAAATTTTACATATTATATAAAAGTTCTATTATATATGTACGTACAGCTACCCCAGATTATGAGATAGAATTTAGAGAGAGAGAGAGTGTGTGTGTGTGTGTGTGTGTGTGTGTGTGTGTGTGTGTGTGTGTAGGAAATGTGTAATTCAATGTTATATACTGGGGGAAAGCTCTGTAGTTTTTTCCCCTATAATTTTTCAAAGGGAAAAACATGATAATCTTAATTTGATAAAACTGACTGAATAGTAAAACCCAGAACCAGAATTTAGGGCGTGGCAGAGCCTGTTTAACCATCACCTATTCTAATGGGAAGGGAGTCAGAACACAAGGACCCCTGACAACAAACACCAGGCATTCCACTCAAATGCCACCTGGTGTATGGGCCAGTTAGTCCCATTACCATTTATCTCTCCCATCCTGATCACTGCTCAACCCATAAAAAAAATCTCGGCAAAGCAGCTCTCTGTTTATTTCCCCATATTCCAAAGCACTGAGGAAGAGTGGGCCACTGGGTGGTCTCCATCTCTATCACCCTCCTTTCCTCTGTCTCTGTCCTCAACATCCCCAGCCTGATGGGGAGGCTTCTCTTTTGAAACCCAGAATTTTACTATAGCATGGCACTCATAGCCATTCATCATTTGGTCTCTCCTTACCACTCCACCTGTAGAGAAGAGATTACAGGAAACAATATTACCCAGTTGCCTCGTGTTTAATGCTCTCTTACCTGTACACCTTTGCCCAGGCTGATCATTCTGTCTACAGCAGAAGGGCTTCATTGGCTTTTCCTCCCACGCACTCTTTAAGTACGTGGGAAAATCTGCCCCCCTCGGCCTCCCAAAGTGCTCCGAATACATGCGTGAGCCACTGCGCCTGGCCAGGAAACTTATAATCACGGTGGAAGGTGAAGGGGTAGCAAGGACCTCTTCTTCACATGATGGAAGGAGAGACCAAGAGAGACACACATGTGGAGGGAAAATTACCAAACACTTTTAAACCATTAGATCTCATGAGAGCTCCCTCATTATCAGCAGTGTAGGCACTTCCTCCTCCAGGACGCCCTCCCTGATGCTCTCTGCCTGTTTCAGATGCCCCTTCCCTGTGCCTCCACAGAAACCTGAGCATGAATTCACAGCTTAACACACTGTTGAGGTGTGTTCAGCTTCAATAAACGTCATGTTACTTTCTGAGAGTGATTATCTTTCCTCATGACTAGTATTAGGTTTCTTTTTTTCTTTTTTTTCAAGAAGGAGTCTCGCTCTGTCGCCCAGCCTGGAGTGCAGTGGTGTGATCTTGGCTTACTGCAACCTCCACCTCCCAGGTTCAAGTGATTCTCCTGCCTCAGCCTCCTGAGTAGCTGAGATTACAGGTGTGCACCACCACACCCAGCTAATTTTTGTATTTTTAGTAGAAATGAGGTTTTGTCATGTTGGCCAGGCTGGTCTTGAACTCCTGACTTCAGGTGATCTGCCTCCCTCAGCTTCCCAAAGTGCTCGGAATACAGGCGTGAGCCACTGCGCCTGGCCAGGAAACTTATAATCATGATGGAAGGCAAAGGAGAAGCAAGGACCTCTTCTTCACATGATGGCAGGTGAGACCAAGAGAGAGACACGTGTCGAGGGGAAACTGCCAAACACTTTTAAACCATCAGATCTCATGAGAACTCCCTCACTATCAGGAGAACAGCATGGGGGAAACCAGCCTCATGATCCAATCACCTCCCACCAGGCCCCTTCCTCAATATGTGGGGATGACAATTTGAGATGAGATTTGGGTGGGGACACACAGCCAAACCATATCACCAGTACAATGTCTGACACATAATGCTCACTCAATAAACGGCCATTTTTAGAATCATCATTATTATTTACCATGTCTCCAGCAAATAGATGGATTTAAGGACCAAAATAATCAGAAAAATAACTTATTTGGTACTTTGAATATCAGCTGTAACATTAATCTAGACACTAATTTATTTATGAACTGGTACCCCAAAGTCAAGATCCCATAGGATGTAGAAACTTTTTGCTGAAATCACTGACCACTCCATTCTCCTATCCAAACATTTGTTAATGAACAAACAAAGAAGCCAAGCATGGTAAGGCCAAAATAAATTTTACTTTTTTTTTTTTTTTTGAGACCGTGTCTTGCTCTGTCACCCAGGCTGGAATGCAGTGGTGTGATCTTGACTCACTACAACCTCTGCCTCCCGGGTTCAAGTGATTCTCATGCCTCAGCCTTCAGAGTAGCTGGGACTACAGGTGCATGCCACCACAGCCGGCTAATTTTTGTATTTTTAGCAGAGATGGGATTTCATCATGTTGGCCAGACTAGTCTTGAACTCCTCACCTCAGATGATCCGCCCCCTCAGCTTCCCAAAGTCCTGGGATTACAATTATGGGCCACCATGCCTGGCCTACATTTTTTAGAAGAGAAAAATTCAAACCAGTACATTTATTATTTGAATTAATAGTAGAATCTAAGTAAAATATTTTGCTATTTTAGAACTAGGGAAAGGTAAAGAAAATGATTTTAGAGTTAAGGAACTGATAAGAGTAAGAATCACTGAATGTTTATGTGATGTCTCGCTACATAACTAGGTTCAAAGGCACCAAGAATATGACTTACATTACTAACGTTTAAATTAGATGCAAGACACACAAACTGCTCTTAGTAAATTCTTCTGGCTGAGTTATCATACAATGATTAGTTATCAAAGCTACTTCAAGTTCTCCTATTGCTGCAAAGATAATTTACACATTCAGGGTCACAGTCAGCCAGCCATGTTTCTGAACTGCAAACGATTCAATACTAGGCTTTATTTGCCAGTTGAGATTTGTGCCACAGTGACACATTTAACATCACCTCCAAATTAATGTGCACCAGGGATGAGATGAATAGGGAAATTTCTTACAAAATGTCATCATCCAGAGGAAAAACATCCTTGAAAGAGCTTCATCTTTTAAAACCTAATATAAATCTACTCTTAGGTCTATATTCTAAAAGAGAGATTAAGAGACTCTTTCCCCATATATAAGAAACAAATGGTAAGGCCCATGAATGAGGTTCTGAAATAGAGCAAAATGCTTAGGAAGATAATGATCACTGTGGATAAATATGCTTTGTAACTATGATAATCCCATCAACCACACGTGGAATGTGCCTTGACTGCACGTTTGGTTTTCACAGAAACAGCTGTTCAAGAGTTGAGGGGTTAATAGCAGAAATATGAAAAATTACAAAGTAGTCACACTGGAATCTCATCTAAACAAGGTTTATTTTGCAAGAACTAAAAGCAGCAGTCAAAAGAAGTTATACCGGATCATCAAAGAGAACAGGCTTTCAATCTTATAACTATTTTATCAATGTCCTCTGTAAAGACTTCACAAATAAAATTATAAAGACAAAAATAACTCATCAAAGGTTCATGCAAAAACAATTACTTTATTATAGAATGATCAATCTGTAGTTAGACATTGTAAATGAGGTAGTATTTACCTCTAAAACTAACTAAAAGACATTCTCATTAAAACATGGAATGGGCTAAAAATGAGAGTCAAAAATCCATGAAAGATTATTAAAGGAATATCAAAATGTCTGGATGCTAATGCTAACCTATCAATATAAAAGTATTTTTCCACAAAAAGTTAATCTATTCCACTGATAATCAAAATACCTATTTTTCTATAGGGTATGTGCAGTGATTTTAACAACTCAACATTAAATGATCAAAATGACTTTATAACAAAGTGACTCACTACCTAGAAGTGTTAGAAATGAGTTCCAGACCTCTTACAACCATATTCACAGGAAAGAGCTTACCATAAAACTCAAAGAAGACAAAAGAAATGCCACTCCAGTTACAATGTGTACATCCGGTACTCAGACATTGGTTTCTAAACACCATTGTCCAATAAAAAGACTCAGGCTCCTTAGAGAATTGACCGATTCCAAAAATGGGGCATGGAAAATACAAGATTAGCCTAGAGCATCAGGGGATGCCATTAAGTGTGATGTGCTTCTGATGTCAAAAGGACATCAGAGCCAGCCTGAAGGAACGCCCAGTGGCCAAAGTTAGAATAATTTGAGCAACAAAATGATGATGATAATATTGGGTTATAATCCATAAAATGAAGTAACTATCCATCATGAGTCCACACTAATAGCACTAGCAATAAGGGAAACTGACATCAAGTAACCTCTGTTATGATGCAATAAAAAAGGTATATCATTGCTTTTGTGATATTCTTTCAAGAAAAAAAAAAAGCATAAAGTGGGGAGGGAAAACATGGGGAGAAATGCCAGATATAGGTGACGGAGGGATGGAGGCAGCAAACCACATTACCATGTATGTACCTATGCAACAATCCTGCATGATCTGTACATGTACCCCAGAACCTAAAGTACAATGATCTATCTATCTATCTATCTATCTATGCATAAACTAAAAGTAAACAGTAGAAAATGAGACAGCCTCAAATCTAGAGTCATTTCACAAAAAAACTGACAAGGAATGACAAGGAACTGTTACAAACTGTGGGAGTTTAAGGAGTCAAACAATATAATGTGGATCTTGGATTGGACCATGGAACACAAAAAAAGGATAGTAGTGGAAAACTGGATAGAATGCTAATAAGGTCTGTTGTTTAGCTGCACGTATTAGACTAATTTAAATTCCCAACTCTGATAATTATATTAACCATAGTTTAATATGGTCATATAAGAGGTTAACACTAGGATAAACTGGGTAAAGAGTATGCAAGCTCTGTACTACCTTTGCAACATTCCTTTAAATCTAACATTATTTCAAAATAAGTTTTTAAAGACTGATGGAAGAGGAAAGCAACTGTGGTTACTCTTAGTCCTCACTTCCATCTGGCTTTCTTTTCTTTGGACATTTTACAAAAGCATCTCCCTTTGCTTTAGTTAATTGTAAAAGAGCACAGAAAGGTATGAGACATGAGACTCAGAAAGTCAGAACATCACCGTGACCTTCCTGAAAAACGAAGATGGGCTGCCTTCTGGAGTGTAGCTAAGCTTTTCAGGTACCCCAGCACAAAAACAAAGTCTTTAACTTCAGAACATGTTAGCCAATTCCCCAACTGGTCTTTCTTGGATAGTGCAAAAAAAGAGAACACTGGGTGTTCACAGAATGTGTCAACAAGCAGAAGATCTTTCGGCGTAAAGTCCAAAGCTATTTAAAAATGAATGCCAGCAGTGGGTAGGGGGATAATGAAAGATATGTTGGGAGTGAGGTGAGATACGTGGAGGGCAAGAGTGCAAGAAGCCCAAGAAGCACAAATCAGCTACCAGATGTTTCCTCACCTAATAATGTGAGGTTGGATCCACAATGACTTTAAAAATACCTGTTTATATAGTTCATACCCATACCTAAAAGGACTTTATTGTTCATATTCTATTAGATTATTAGCATTTAATTACTCAATATGATGCTCTTAGAAAACAGCGAATAGCATCTACGATATAAATAGGGACTTAAAAAAAAAAAGGAAAAAAGATTTCTTCCTGTTCATTAAAAAGCACAATGTGCTACAATGGAATATTATTCAGTCTCAGAAAGGAAAGAAATTTGGACACACATGTTACAAGATAGATGAGCCTTGAGGACATTATGCTGGGTAAAATAAGTCAGTCACAAAAAGACAGACATTGTATGATTCCACTTATGAGGTACCTAGAATAGTCGAAATTACTGAGACAGAAAGTAAGATGGCTGCCAGGGGAAGAGGGCAGTGGGGAGTTGTTGTATGATGGATACAGCACTTTTGTTTTGGAAGATGAAAGAGTTTTAGAGACTGGTTGCACAATAATGTGAATGTAAATAACAGTACTGAATTGTGCAATTAGTAACAGTGAAGATGGTAAATTATATATTATATAAAACAAAACTTAAAAAATTTTTAAGGTAATATGTGCATTTTTTTTGCCTCAGCAATTGTCACCTTAAAGACTTACAAAGGTATATGCTGTTGTGTGTACAAAATTATTAACTGTTGCATTATTTATAAGACATCAAAAACATACTAAATGATCATTAAAATAAAATCTTAAAGTACTTATCCCTCCATATACAAGGAGGACTGGTTCCATGACTGCCTGCAAATACCCAAATCCTCACATACTGAAGTTCTGTTGTCAGCCCTGCAGAACCTGCGTTTATGAAAAGTCAGTTATCTCTTTATATAAGTTTTGCATTCCTCAAATGCTCTACTTTCAATCCATGTTGTGTTGAAAATATCTGCATATAAGTAGACTTGCATGTGCACCTGCATATAAGTGGACCCATGTTGTTCAAGGGTCAACTATGCAGCACATCAGTATGATGGACTATTCTGCAGCATTTAAGAGGAATAGGTAAATGTACTAACATAGAAAGACCCACTCTATAATTATGTAAAATAATAAGTTAAAACATAGACAAAGTATATGATTTTACTCACAGTAAGAAAGTATGTTTGTATATAAATGCATGGAAAATATGTAGAAGGACACATATCAAAGTTAACAGAGACAACTCTAAGGACTATTTGGAGGAATAGTGGGGTTCTTATCTTGAATTTTAAAATAACTACTAGAGATTATTTTTAAAAATGAAAAATATTTCTTGTATTTTTATATTTTTATATAACAGGAACAAATCATGCATAAAGGAAATTAAGAAAACAATCATATTTACAATTGCATATAAAGAATAAAATACCTAGGAATTGTCAGGCATGGTGGCTCACACCCATAATCCAGTACTTTGGGAGGCCGAGGCAGGCAAATTGCCTGAGCTCAAGAGTTAGAAACCAGCCTGGGCAACGTGGCAAAACCCTGTCTCTACTAAAAATACAAAAACTAGCTGGGCGTGGTGGTGTGCGCCTCTCATCTCAGCTACTCAGGAGGCTGAGGCATGAAAAATCACTTGAGCCCAGGGGACAAAGGCTTCAGTGAGCCAAGATTACACTACCACACTCCACCCTGGGTGACAGAATGAGACTGACTCAAAAAAACAAACAAACAAACAACAAAACAAAACAAAAAACCCAACCAACCAACCAACCAACCAACCAAACAAAATAAACCCTAGGAACAAATTTAACACAAGAGGCAAAAGACTCACACACTAAATATTACAAAACACTGCTGAAGAGTAAGACCTATATAAATGGAAATACATCCTATATTCATGGATTGGAAGTCTTAATATTGTTAAGATGACAATATTACTCCAAATCATCTGCAGATTCAATGTACTCCTTAGCAAAACCCCAATAGTCCTTTTTGCAGAAATGGAAAAACAGATCCTTAAATTCATATGAAGCTAAAAGGGCCAAACAGTCAAAACAACACTAAAAAAGAAAAAGAAAGTTGGAGAACTCTCACTTCTCAATTTCAAAACTTACTACAAAGCTACACTAATCAAAAACAGTGTGGTACTGGTATAGGGATAGATATACAGACCAAGAGAATAAAGAGTCCAGAAATAAAACCTCACATATATGGCCAATAGATTTTTAACAAGGGTACAAAGGCCATTCAAATGGGGAAAATATAATCTCTTTAGCAAATGGTAGGGGCCCAACTTTATTCTTTTGTACGTGGATATACATACCATATGAAAAATTAATTCAAAGTGAATTAACCTAAGTATAAGAAATAACAACATAACCTCTTAGAAGAAAACATAGGGAGGCCGGGCACCATGGCTCACATCTGCAATCCCAGCACTTTGGGAGGCCAAGATGGGCGGATCACTTGAGGTCAGGAGTTTGAGACCAGCCTGGCCAAGACGGTGAAACCCCATCTTTATTACAAAAATTAGCCAGGCATAGTGGGCAGAGGTGTGTTGAGCCGAGATCATGCCGCCACACTCCAGACTGACAACAGAGCAAG
>NW_016107470.1:174959-226823 GCF_001604975.1 Cebus imitator
CATGTTACCCAGGCTGGAGTGCAATGGCGCGATCTTGGCTCACCGCAACCTCCACCTCCTGGGTTCAGGCAATTCTCCTGCCTCAGCCTCCCCAGTAGCTAGGATTACAGGCATGCGCCACCATGCCCAGCTGATTTTTTGTAGTTTTAGTAGAGACAGGGTTTCACCATGTTGACTAGGATGGTCTCGATCTCTTGACCTCGTGATCCACCCGCCTCAGCCTCCCAAAGTGCTGGGATTACAGGCATGAGCCACCGCACCCGGCCAACAATAATTTTTTTAAAAAGGAAAATAAGTGTTTGTAAAGATGTGGAGAAACTGGAATCTTGTACATTGATGGTGAGACTAGAAATTGTTTGGCCCCGTGGAAAATGGTTTTCCAAAAAGGTTATATAGAATTGCCATATGGCCTAGCAATTTAATTCAGAGGTATGAAAAGAGACAAGTACTTATACGCCACGTTCATAGCAGCCTTATTCATAACAATCAAAAGGTGGGAAAAATCAAATGCCCATCAACAGATGAATGAATAAACAAATTATGACACATCCATACCATGTACTATTCAGCTATAAAATGGCGTGGACATTACAACATGGATGAACGTGAAAGAAGCCAGACACGAAAGGTCACATATTGTATGAGACCATTTATTTTACATGTGATAGCTAGAATTGTAAATTCAGAGACAGAAAGCAGATTTATGATTGTCAGGGATGAGAGGGAGGAGGGAGTAGGGCGTTACCAATTACTGGGTACAGGTGGCAGCTGTACAGAATTATGAACATACTAAATACCACTGAATTGTCAATTATTAAATTGCCTATTTTTATATTATGTGAATTTTGTCTCATTAAAAATAAATAAAAGTTTAAAGAATAATGTATAGGTAAGACCAAAACACCAATGGGGAACTGGTAAAGTAATGATGGTGGACAACTGGTAAAGTAATGATGGTGGACATCATATAATGAAGTCCACCATCATTACTTTACCAGTTCCCCATTGGTGTTTTGGTCTTAGTGAGACAGTGGTACCTAGCGTAAACGGGCATCTTCTGTTGCCTCTCTGTGGAACACTCTTAAATAAAGAGCTATTGCCAGGAGAAAAGGAAATACTCAAAACCAGAGATGGTATATAATCCTTGGCTCCATGACAGCAAAATGATCCACTGCCAGAAACAAATGCCCAGTTAAGCTTAGCATAGGGGCTCAGAGGACAGCCAGCCATGGCTACCTTTAGTCTTTTCTCTATCCAAACTTAACCTACAGTGATGTAGATTAAAAGAAGTTCCACACCCTCCCTTACAGGTGAGGAAACTAAACCATGGCTGCTTCTAGACCTCACACAGAGGGATGTGGGTAGGAACTCAAATAATATTTACTAATTTGGCGTACAAATTGAACTTTCTTAATCCAAAAATCTGAAATAGAAATGCTTCAAAATTCAACACTTTTTCAATGCTGACATGACACCAAAAGTGGAAATTTCACACCTGACCTCACATGACAGGTTACAGTCAAAATGCTGTCAAAATTTTATTTCATGCACAAAATTATTAAAAATATTATATAAAGTTACCTTCAGGCTTTATATCTAAAGTGTGTATGAAACACAAACCAACTTTGTATTTAGACTTGTGTCCCATCCCCAAGACATTTCATTATGTATATGTAAATATTCCCCAATCCAAAAAAGTCCAAAGTCCGAAGTAATTCTGGTCCCAAGCATTTGGGATAAGGGATGTTCAAACTGTAAAAGCTGTTTGTTATCCTTTGTCAAGCTGTGGAAATTAACAATTCTATCTATCTTCATAAATATTCTCATGAGGTTGGGCGCAGTGGCTCATGCCTGTAATCCTAGAACTTTGGGAGGCCCATGTAGGAGGATCACCTGAGGCCAGGGGTCTGAGACCAGCCTGGGCAACAAAGCAAGACCTCACCTCCATAAAAAAGTAAATTAGCCAGATGTGGTGGCACACAGTGTAGTCCCAGCTACTCAGTAGACTGAGGTGGGAGGACTGCTTGAGCCTAGGAATCTGAGGCTTCAGTAAGCTATGATCATGCCATTGCTCTCTAGTCTGGGCAACAGAGTGAGACCCTGCCTAAAAAAAAAAAAATTATTATGAATAACTGTCTAAAAGCACACCCTAAATCACAGCAGGCTCATTGTTTGGGCTTTTCCTCAGGTTCTTGTTCTATTTGCAATGCTGAAGACTGAAGCTCAGGTGCTCCTGCAATGGCATGAGGTCTCCCCTTCAGAGTGCTTTCACAGCAAGAGAAATACACACCAGAAAAAGTACTGTCGTTGTAGCCACTTACTTTCTGGGCCATGTGAATGACTCTCAGTTAACCCTTCTCCCAACAGGTACCAATCACCACACTTTAGAAATAGAGACAGAGTCTCACTATGTTGCCCTGCCTGGTCTTGAACTCCTGGGCTCAAGTAATCTGCTGGCCTTAGCCTCCTGAGTAGCTGGGACTACAATCATGTGCCACCATGCCAGGCCACCACTGCATTTTAATTTAAACTATTTGTTTTGGCCATTTCAATGTGATTATTAGAACAAAACGAGAACTTTAAATCAAAAGTGAGCTTTTCTAAAAATCCTTTTTGAAATTGCATTCTGCTGAATAAAAATTTTTAAAATCAAATTGCTTCTACAGGAAAAAGTGACAAAGTATCTATATATCTTTATTGTTTAATTCTTCTGATTGTAATAAATAGGCCACTATCAATACAGAGTGGCTGAATCAAAAGGATTTGTTTTATATATTGAGGAGGCTGGAAAAGGAGAGACAGGGAATCTAAGCTCTCCAGATTTTTACATTCGGTTTTTAAAATCTTTTCCTTATTTAAAGTGTCAAAAATTATTTTTTTTAAATTCTAGAAACAACTGAAATCACATTCGATATTTTTGAATATTCAAAAACATCTATAATTGTGGATCAGAGTTTAGGAAATGAAAAAAAAACCACTCAGATTCTCAACTTCTGTTCACTGTATCTTAAGAAATTTTACAAAATATAAACAATCTCACACTAACAATTGAAGATTTTAGAGTATTTCTGACTCACTTTAGTCTCTGGCAGGGCTGGTTCCCATTTTGAAATAAGAACTCTATGTTAAGGTGGAGGATTTAGAGACTTACAAAGTCAAAAAGAAATCATAACTCCCACATTTTTAATCATCCATCCTTCTGGTATATGATTTGCCCCATAATTCTCACCAGAAAATGAAGAAAGTTTTGAAGAACGAGTTATTCTCAATGTAAATCTCCAGCCAGCCACTGTCAATCATGTTGGCCTTTCCCCCTAGTTAGCCGTTCTCCACCTCCTGCCTGAAAACTACACTACTATTTAATTGCTTTGTGACTTCACGTTTTATTAAAGGCAGAAAAACATAAAAAGCTAAAACAAGGAGATAAGTCTATTGCCATAAATTGTCCCCTTAAGTAATGAAACTTGCCTCTCCAGTATAATAAGGTGGGTACTGTGAAAACCCCCAACAAGTGCAATTCTGCCTAAGTCCACAGCCCCCATCACTTACAGCACACCTTGTAGTTCTCTGGAGTGCAGCGCCATAGATCAGACCCCAGGGCAGTCAGCTGCAGGCTTTTTAAAGCCAGTGTGAAGGGCACAGCCGAGGGAGTCACTTTGCTCTCCACCCTTACCCACTCCAAATTTATCTTGTATTTTCATGACCGGAGGAGAGAAGCAGAAATAAGAGACAAAGTTATAAAATATTTTATATTGGGAGGCCGAGGTGGGTGGATCACAAGGTCAAGAGATCAAGACCATCACCGCCAACCTGGTGAAACCTCGTCTGTACTAAAAACACAAAAATTAGCCAGACATGGTGGAGCATGCCTATAGTCCCAGCTACTTGGGAGGTTGGGGCAGGAGAATCACCTGAACCCGGGAAGCAGATATTGCAGTGAGCTGAAATTGTACCACTGCACTCCAGCCTGGCAACAGAGCAAGACTCTGTCTCAAAAAAAAAATTATACACTGATAGCACCCCACCTCTTATCCCATTCACTAGAAATCCAGCTATGTGTCATAACCCAGTGAACACATTTTAGGCTAAGTGTTCATTTTCATGAATTTAGAAGAATTCACTCCTGTCCCTTTTAAGCCCCCATTTCTCCCTCTGTAGTGGGATGGAAATAATAATCATCAGATTAAACGATGTTCCTGAATGTGCCCAAGCCCCTGCCCTCTGGAAGACTGTATCCAATAATTTACACAAACGAATCGGGTCTTTGTGTTTAAAGTCCTGTGAAAACATCAATTGGTAACTTCTCTAAGATGCCACCAGCCAAAAAACAAAGGCTTCAGGTGTTTTTGAATTCTACTAATGTGTATAAGAAAGTTCGTGACATTAGTCAGAAAAACCATGCAAGTATATGGTGGGGGTGGGGTGGGGGCAGGGATATGTGTAAAGATCTAATATATCCACTAAGCATAAAAAATGTCTGGAAAGCACTTTAGGAGGCCGAGGCGGGTGGATCATGAGGTCAATAGATCGAGACCATCCTGGTCAACATGGTGAAACCCCGTCTCTACTAAAAATACAAAAAATTAGCTGGGCATAGTGGCACGTGCCTGTAATCCCAGCTACTTAGGAGGCTGAGGCAGGAGAATTGCCTGAACCCAGGAAGCTGAGGCCGCGGGTGAGCCGAGATCGCGCCATTGCACTCCAGCCTGGGTAACATGAGTGAAACTCTGTCTCAAAAAAAAAAAAAAAAAAAAAACCAAAGTCTGGAAGGATATACAATAAACTCAGCAGTGGTTATATTAAGGGATAGGATCAGAAAGTGGGATACAAGAGTCCTTTTTTGTCTGTATAAATGTTTTACTGTTTGAATATCTGACAATGGGCACATATGACTTTTGTCATGAATTTTCAAAGAGTTAAAATATGGAAAGGAATAATGACCGTTATTTTCCAAACCAAAACTTGAAACACATGGTCTGCCAAAAGATTTTTATTCCACATCTAGAGACAGGAAAAGCAGTCACTATAATGTTCAAATTCAATGGTTTAAAAAAAAATGGCAGCCAGAATTATCTAAAACAAGATTGTCTACTAGCATTAGAATTGAGCAAGTACAAATCCCTAAGTCAGTCACATTATTTCTTCCTTCCTCTTAGAAGCAGGCTATAGTGGCTGACCCCAGTATCATCTTTCTCGGTACTAAGCCAGCATGCTCATGAGGAATTTGGCTCAAGTCAATTAACAGTTTCTGCATTTATGTTTTGCACAAAGGACTACTCGAGGAGAGAAAAGCAAACAAAAGAAACAAAAAACAGTATCATAGTGCTTAAGGACTATAATTTGAGTCAGGATTCTCTTACAAACAAGAACTACAAAAATTGCAGGTGGCTATTCATTTGGGAAAGAAATTAATTTTAATTCCTATCTTGAATCACATTTCAAACTAAGTTTCATACAGATAAAATATTTTAAAATATGAAATGAAGCCATAAAACTACAATGAGGTAGATATAGGTAAATTTCTGTGCAATCTTGTGGTTAGAGATGTAATATTAATTCATTTCTTCTATAAATACTATATGCTATGCACTAGAGACCTTGCTGTGGACAACACAGACAGCACCCTGCCTCTATGGAGTTATAGGCTAGGGGGAGAAATAGGTAAAGAGTAAGTTAATAAAAAATAATAATTGTGGCCGGGCATGGTTGCTCACTCCTTGATACCAGCACTTTGGGAAGCTGAGGTGAGTAGATCATCTGAGGTTAGGAGTTTGAGATCAGCCTAGCCAACATGGCAAAACCCTGTCTACTAAAAATAGAAAAATTAGCTGGGTGTGGTAGTGGGCACCTGTAAGACCAGCTACTCGGTACACTGAGGCAGGAAAATCGCTTGAACCTGGAAGGCAGAGGTTGCAGTGAGCCGAGATAGCACCATGGCCTCTGGCCTGGGCAACAGAGCGAGACTGCATCTCATAAATAAATAAACAAATAAAAATAATACAGGCATTGATCGACTTACGACCTATGCAGCTTATGACCATTCAACTTTACGACCACAATCGGTAGCCACGACTGCTCCGCTGTAGATTTTTGGAAACACTACAACATTTTGATGTGTATCAAGAATATCGCTACCACCTGGGAGGCTGTGACGAGAAAGTGCATGAATGGCATCTGGAAAAATTGTGTTAAGTGCTATGTTAATGATTTTGATGGATTTGACAGTGAACATGAACTTGAAATGATTTGGGGAAAAAATAGTAAAACTCGCTAAAGACCTTTCTTTGGGGCGTGAAATGAAAGATGTCGAAGAGTTGCTAGACAAAGAATCCGGAGAACTTACAAATGAAGAGCTAATTGAACTGGAAGAAGAAAGAGTGGCAGAAGAAGAAAGATGAGAAGCACAGAAAGAAGAGGAGGAGCCAGAAAGAAAGTTCACCATTAAGGGATTATCAGACGGTTTATCTTTACTGAGTAAACTTTTTATACATTTTGAAGCAATGGACCCAAATATCGAACGATTTGCAAGGATTGAACGGATGGCGCACGATGTGTTTCGTCCGTATCATGAGATTTATGAAGAAAAAAAGAAACATACAATTCAGACAAAGCTCACCATGTTTATGAAGAAACCAACTCCGGTAACCCCAATTGCTGCCTCAGATGACGACATCAACGATCCGCAGCCAAGCATCAGCAGCCAATAAAATGTTTCGTACATGTTTATATATTTTGATATGTTTTGCAATTGGGAAAATGTTTCCTATGGTATTTTTTACACCTGTATTTTCTATTTTTGTATGCACCTGTATTTTGTAATTTTGTATGTTTTGCAAATATTAAACCAGTTGTACTGGTAATGCAGTGTTTTACTTAAACCTGACGAATGTAAAAATAACAAACAAAATGGTGTAGAGATGATACAAATGGCATAAAATGAACAAAGAAAATTATGATATATAACAATAATGAAAGAAAATTATGATAAAATATGACTTAAAGATTTTTATAACATCATTTCACAGTACTGTACATATAGCCTACTCAACTTACGACCAAATCATGTTATGACCGGTCTGTCGGAACCAATCGTGGTCGTAAGTCGAGCACTAGCTGTAATTGCCTATTGAGAAGTGCTCAAAGGGGAGTGTGTGCATGCGCACAGGCATGCATGCATGCACACATTTTCCAGGCAAAAAAACTGTATCTGCAGGATCTCAGGGACAGGAAGGAGGTTGGCATATTCCTTGGACTGAGAAGAGGCCAGTGGGGCTGGAACGCAGTGTCGAAGGGTGAGTGACAAGAGGTGGGGCTTTAGAGCAGGCAAAGCCAGATCATGCCAGGCCCTGCAGGCCATGGTAACAAGAATGCCATGATGAGCTCAGGCAGGGTATGCCAAGATATGATTACATTTCAAAGAGATTACTCTGCTATGTGAAGAACTGACAGTGGGCAACAAATACCACGCATTATTACTTCCTAGTTACTTTATAAGGAAACCACAAAGGAAAAGATTTGACTACCTAGATTTAAATATTTACATACATTTAAAAGCAGTATAAAATTCAAAGACAAATTACAAAATTTCATATATTTTTATAATAAAAGATACT
Source organism: Cebus imitator (assembly GCF_001604975.1). Lineage (NCBI taxonomy): Eukaryota > Metazoa > Chordata > Mammalia > Primates > Cebidae > Cebus > Cebus imitator. The sequence goes on from NW_016107470.1 coordinate 182,573, forward strand.
TTAAAAATGTTAAATCTTTAAAATCTTGTTGCTGCAAGTCAGTAACAAAAATAGCAAATATCCCTCTGGAGAAATGGGCAAAGGCTAAGAACAGAAAATTCACAAAGGAATATAAATGGCATATGAAAAGATCTTCATCTGTCTATAAAACTGTTAAGTTTTTTTTTTTTTTTTTTTTTTTTTTAAACTCTGCTATCCAATGTTAAGAAGGGTGTGAGAAAAGAGACCTCTCGTATACTGGTGATGGAATTGTAAGTTGGTTAAGTCTTCCAGCAATATGTATTATGTATCAAACCTCTTTCCTAATCTTATAAGGAAATAATTAAGAGCACCCTCACAAATACAGTTAGAAGGATGTACATTAACATACATGTCCAAAGTGAGATTTGTTAAAATACATTCCTGAAACAGAATCTTCACCAACCCTTAATAATTACACAGCAGTGACAACTGATGAGGAGAAAAGGTTTATAATTTATCAACTGAGAAAAGCAGAGTGCATTTTTGAATTTAAGAATCTTATTTAGGTATATATACTTAAAAAAATCTCTGGAAGAATATGAACAGTGGTTATTTAATGGTGGTAAAATCACACATTTTTAACAGGTCTTTTACCTATTGACACATCTTTCATTTTTCTACAGTCACTATTTACTGCTTTTAATAATGCATAAAATCTCTAAGCAAAAAAAAAAAAAAATCTGAAATACCACAAAACAAAACTTGAAGCACACCAAACTGCCCGGTAAAGGAGGAGACAGGGTAGACTCGAGATGAATCAGAAATGGTAATGCTGGAAAGGGACTTTGGGGAACGTATGTTTAGTCTAATTCTTCATTTCGAAGCTTAGGAAACCATTCACCATCTCCTCACTTCACCTCCCTGACTATACTAACAAAGGCTATTAGGACACAAAACAAAACTACTGCTGCTTGGTCTTCACTAATTAAAAAACCATGTACCCCCCTGAGAAGCAGGCAAAAATATTTTAACTGTGGCACTTAACTCCTGAGTAAAAGGTACCCAGGACAGGCACACAGCCTGACAGCTGCTTTGGTATCTGGAAACAAGAGGGTTATTGCAAAGTGCCGTTTTTCCCTCACTTCTCAAGCAATTAAGGCATATTTCCTTGTTCATATTGATCCTGTACCTGCCTATCGCCGAGCTCACAAAGAAACGCTCTCAGGTGGTTACATACATCTGGCAAGGATATTCTCAGCACACCTAAGGGGTTCACAGAATCTGTTGAGTTAGAGCCCAGATGTTTTTATCTGGGTCCTGCCTGCTGCACAGCAGAGGTCTTTGGCAGGCATTTCTAATTCCTTGGCCCATTTCCCACAACAGATATTCTAAATGGCTTCCCCTTCTCAAATCTAAAACCCAAAATCTACCACTTTTACTCTCCAGAAACAAATACTTTATTCTTTCTTTATTCAGGCCATAATCCTTCGGCCCTCTTAATGTTCCTTTCTATTTCAAATCACCTGAGTCTCCTCCCTCCTTCCTGGTTCACAGGTAGCATCCCTCCTGTCTCAAAGATGAAGCCGTCCCCCCTGATCTAGTCAGCCAGCCCTGTGAGCATGGAAGTCCTGGCCCCTCAGTTTTCCCCTTTCTTTATGACTCCTTCCCCTGACCTCTTTCCCCACTGGGTACCTCCCTTTACTTTTAGTATATCTAAGTTCCCTTACCCCAACTCTGCGGCCTCCTCCCAGTGGCATTCTCTTTTGCTCCTTCTTTTCCAGCAAATCTCTAGACCTGGGTATCTCCACCTGCACCTCCTTCACTTACCATGTTAGGAAGCATCAAGAGTGAGTATTTACAGTCAGAAGGCCCAGAGTACACATTCAGCTCTGCCACTGACCATTTCCACAACCTTCAGAGAGCAAGCCACTTAATCCTCCAAGTCAATTTCCTCCTCTGTAAGATGAGATTAATAATATCTGCTCCATCTCCTTCACAGCTGTGTTGTGAGGATCAAATGAGATAATGTGTGTGGAAGTACACTGGTAGCTTAATATAAAGTACTTTAACATTCTAGTTATTCCCGTTATTACTCTATCCCTGACCTCTCAGCTTCAACTGAGTCAGGGAAGGTAATTTGTGATCTTCAGGTTGGTCAGTGTCAACCCCAACAATGCTTCAATGTCAGCACTTTAGTTTCAACTGTGAATTACTGATTTGGTAATAATTATAATTCATTAAAAAACAAGTATAACCTTGGAGTTTTTAAATTATATGAGCAGGGACTTCTGGAAGACAACAGTAGTAAGCCAACAATTATTGAACACATACCAAAAGTCAGGCGCTGTTCTAAAGTACTTTACCAGAGAGGTTTTATTACTATTTTCATTTTACTTATCGGGAAATTGAGGCAGATCACAGTCATGATTTGAACCCAGGTATCTAACTCTAAACTCCACGCCCTATCTAATTCCATTACTGGCAAAGTGGGTGCTAGAAAGAAAGAAACCAGTAAGGAGATAATGACTACTGCAGCATTAGATGCCAGGGATAATATGGACTTAAACAGGAATATTTAGAATGGTTTTTGAAAACCAACACTTTTTTTCAAATTGCTAACTACCAATGTTGCTGAGAGCTGAAAGTTATCTGGTACTTCCATACACTGCTACTGAGATTATAAACGGTATGGTCTTTCAAAAAAACAGAGTGTATCAACAGAGTAAATTAACAGAATACATCAATGCCTGAGTGCTATATTCTATCACTGTTCAGCAATGCCACTTGTAGCAATTTATCCTAGGGGAATAATCATAGATGTGCATGACAGATGTTCACTGCAATGCTATTTCTAAAAGTAAACAAGAAATGACAAAAATGTCTAATAAAAGGAGATAGGATAGAGAAACCATTATATTTCCATATATCTGAACACTACGCAGTCATTTAAAATAATGCTGTAGAAAAAAGGAATAAACATTTTATTAAGGAAAAGAAGTATGCAAAAAATAAAACCCACTGACATGGGCTTTGGTATCTGACTGGTTCAAGTTCTGAGCCAGTGGGTTTACCAGCTGGGCAAGTCATTTAATTTTAAAAATTAAATCACTCTTAAATTAATTACTTAAATTACATGGGCAAGTCATTTTTTTTTTTTTTTTTTTTTTTTTTTTTTTTTTTTTTTTTTTTTTTTTTTTTTTTTTTTTTTTTTTTTTGAGAGACCGAGTCTAGCTCTGTCGCCCAGACTAGAGTGCAGAAGTGCAATCTCAGCACAATACAGCCTCTATCTACTGGGTTAAGTGATTCTCCTGCCTCAGCCTCTCTAGTACCTGAGATTACAGGTGTGTGCCACCACCCCCAGCTAATTGTTGTATTTTTAGTAGAGATGGAGTTTTACCATGTTGGCCAGGCTGGTCTCAAACTCCTGATCTCAAGTGATCTGCCTGCCTTGGCCACCCAAAGTGCTGGGATTACAGGAGTGAGCCACCGTGTCCAGGTAATTTCTCCGAGCCTCAATTTTCCCATGTGTAAATGAGGATAATAAATGTACTAACCCCAAGGGTTATGAGAATTAATAATACAAAGTGCTTACTATTTAGCTTGGCACAGCACAAGCATGCAATAAATGTTAATTTGCAAAAGCAGAGAAAGTTAACACATACAACACATACACATATTCTAAATAATTGGAAAATAATATAATACAATTTTAACACATCATCTCTAGAAATAAGAGTTAACAGATTTTTATGTAAACTCTAGTTTCTAGATTTTATTTATTGAATAAAGCTAGAAATACATTAATATTTGAGTATCTCCATTTTTTTCAAGTAGCCTTAATACTCCTTTTGATCTATTAAGTTTCTTTAGTATTATCCAGTCTATGCATATTGTGTTTATGGAAATGGGGTATTTATTGATTTAATCTAAAGAGTAATACAATTCACTTTTATTCTTCAGAGTAAAAGAGCTTATGCATATTTCATCCTATAAAAGTGTTTTCTGCAATCATACATTTGCAGATCAAGAGCAATCTCAACAGATTATTGGAGCATAAAAGAAGAGAATGAATTCGTATCTCTAAAAAGCAAAGTTAAAGGAGACAAACATGACAACTTCATGATAGTTATAAAGAAAAAGTGATATGTTACCTTAATTACGTAAGGCCAGAAATTACTGCAATAAATATTTCAACTCCATGGACAATTTTCTAAGTGTGATTAAAAGATGAAAGTAATTTACTAGTTCAGAAGTCCATCCAGTATAGTGACCATGGTCCTGAAAGGAAAAAGAAATTTCTTTGAGGGAAAAGTAATGGAACAATACTCTTTTTTAGGCTTGAGATCCTCAGGAGAAGGGAATCAATTATTGGAGACAGCTATGCACTTTCGAAATCAAAGTACAGTTAAGCCACTTTCATGCTGGGGGTGCAGGGGCAGCCAGAATAAAAGGGAGCCTAAGATACCATGCAAAGAGTCCCTTTTGCTTTAGGTAAAGCCTAGCTACTCACTCTGGTGACGCACCACCAGCAAAGAAAAGTGCTGGATCCCTCATAGCTTTCCACCTTCTGTTCTGTCCTCCTTTGTGTGTTTGGTAGTATACACATAAATCAACACATGCACACCATTCTATCTTAATGTATTTTTTAATCTCTGTCATTCTTACTCAGATCACTCCATAACAAACACATGTCCTTCCTCCTACAACTGTTAATGGCAGTTCCCTGGGACTAAAACCTTGGAACTGTTTCTAAGTCATCCCTCTCATCATCACCTTCCACTATTAGTCCATCACTTTCCCCAAATGTCCTGCTGCCCTCTACCCCTTTTTCACTCCTATGCCACGGCTAAACCCAACTTCTTTAGCATATCCCATTTGTTTTAACAAGAGCCTCTAACTTGGCCCCTCTGCAGATCACAGCCTGTCCACTCTCTTACAGAGAAATTGCTTTCATCCTATTCCTGTAACCTTGAACAAGCTTGGGCCCATCCTTTTGACTGTAAAATAGAGAACTAGTTTCAAAGTTTTCCATCCTCACTGTGCTTTGAAGTCAGATGTCCCTGGGCATGAATCTTGATCCAGCCATTCTGCAAAACTTAGATAAGTATGCCTGCTTAAAACTCAGTCTCACTATGTATAAAATGGGAACTAGTACACATACTCCAAAGGTTTGCTGTAAAATAAAAATGAGATCTTAAGCCTTACAGATCACACAGCAGGTACTCAACAATATTAGTTATTCCCATCCCACCTTATAGAATCCCACAAACTTTGAAGTACTCTGGTCTTATAACTTCCAAACCTAATGTTTTCTCACGTCTACATCCTTAGTGATAATGATTTTCCCTTCCATCACATATAAACTCCTCTGTTGACCTTCAGTTCTTCCATTATCTATCACTACTTTATCTTTCTCTAATTTCCAATAAACACCCTCTATTCAATCAGATTAATCTAATCATTCTCCCAAGAACACATACTTACACTCTGCCTTTGGGCCCATCAGTCCCCCACAGACCTTTCTCCACTCTGTCAAGGCCCAGCTTGAATCCAAAGCCCCAGCAAAGCCGACCTTGGAAACAATTTAACCCTCACACACTGCCTTAACATTATTGTAGGCTCTTTCATGTTTACCAAGCTTAGTTGTCCAGCTGGAAAAAGCTATTCTGATTATTTCAAGTTAAGCTTTTAACTTCAGTGTGAATTGCCTTAAGAGTTTTTACAAACCACATATTTTTTGGATAGGCTCTATCAGTGCTTTTTGACATTCATGGGGCTTTGTGACTTAAGGTAAGAGTCTTTTATTAATTCCATCATTTTTATTTGAGGCTCACACAAGGAGCTTGTTCCATCGTCAATGGGTAGACCACTAGTAGACAATCTGACAGCTGTCTCATAAAGCCAGATATGAGTTCTAAGTACGTACAATGTCTGTCAGATTTTGTGACAAAGCGAACATGTTCTAATTTCAAACACCACTTTAAGATCAAACTGTCAATGCCAGCAAGGATGATGCACAATGGGGAAAGATGACTGGTCACTAGAGTTTTACCTGAAGATGATGGTTGAAGCTCTAGGGGTAAATGAAGGTTCTAAGGGGAGTGAGTAGAAGACACAGTGAAGGGTCAAGGTACATGGAAGAAGACACTGAGTGGTTACAGAGGCAGAAGAACCACAAGGGTGGAGAGGCACACAAGCCCAAAGAGAGTTGACTAACAACACAGCAAATGCTGCAGATGGGGACAAAATGTCACTGGGTTTAACAATTAGGAAGGAGATCATGAGGTCATTTTGAAAATCCGCAATTTTCAAAATGGCAGCTACAGAATGCTGACTGCAGGACCCTGAAGAGAAACTGGGAGGAAGGGAAACAGAAACAAGCAGAGACTTCCTGCCAAGAACGTTGGTTCTTAAGCCAAAAGGTTTGTGCTGGTCATTTTCTAACCCTGAACTTAACAGCTCAACGAAACACCCAAGCTTGCTCTTCTTCCCTTGCTCCTCACCTGTCCGTGTGCAGACAGCCTGACTGCTGAAGACAGAACTGACAACTGACTGCAAACCCTTCCCGCCTCGTCTTTCCCAACACCACCCTCACATGCCTGGTTTTGGTTCCCTAACAAATCTTGCAGAACTGTTCAACAGCTACATGTTATGAGGTCTCAACAGCTGAGTTATATTCTTCTGCTGCTGTAGGTAAATGACAGTTATTTAACATAAAAGGAAAGACACCAAAATATGTTAAATAAACAGAAGTCCAGTTCAGATCAAATATCATATTACTATCTTTGGGTGACCTACATAATTTATGCTGAATTATTTAAAAAATATTTTTTTTTCCTTCAAAGTAGTACTTTGTTCTTTACTGTAAGTTTTAAAAAAATCAAAGAAAACATAAAAATTATGAGGACAATTAGCAGTTTGTTGAACCACCTACTTTGATATGCATGCATGACACACATAAACATAACACACAAATGTGTAAGGACATAGAAGTGTCACTAAAACTGAATCATATGGTATTACTTGTAACTTTTTTTCCCATTTATTCTGATGGAAGTTCTGTATCATTTAATAGTCTTGTATCCTTGCATTTTTTTTCAACTCAATGAAATAAAACGAGAAGGCAAGATTAGAGAAGTATGCTTTCATTTTTAATGGCTGTCAAACAATCCGTTTTAATAAATCCTCTTGAAGCACTTAAGTCGCCTCCAATTTTTGATTATGTATTTAATGCTCAGAAAGATATCCTTCACTATACCAATAAGTATTTGCCTAGGATAATGTCAAGGTCAAATGTATGGACAATATGAGAATCTGAAGTTGATAACTTGCCCTACACAATGTTTGAGCCAGTGGCACATGACAATAACCACTCCTCTGCACGCCCTCTAACACTAGGTAATTTTATAAAACTGTATTCTACAGATTTAAGTTTTAAATTTTGATTAGCATATCTTTGAGGTTGAACACTTTGTACCTTTTTACACTCATTCATGCTCTCTATTTTTCTACTAAAGTGTTCATCTTATTGATCTGGAATACCTTTTCATATATCCAGGATATTAATTTCACATATCCAAGGTATCAATTAAGGATATATGAATTAATGTTATTAATATCTATTATGGATTAATACACATATGGATTGATATGTGTTAATATTAATCCATATGTCCTGAATAATGGAGAGAAATAGTATATTCATTGGGAAACAAAATCAACTCAAGCCTATTAGAGCTGGAAAGGATCTTTATCATAAGGATACTGATGGATCCTTCATATATAAGGATACTAATATATGAGGTTTGTCATATGTATTACAATTCATTTCCATAGTTTATTTAATTTCTAAAATGGAAACATCACTACTTCACTTATCTATTTTGAAGCTTGAAGAACATGCAGTTAAATGAGTGGAAGTAATCATCATAAAAACAAAACCAAAAGGGAAAATTGCTGCTACTTACTGAGGACTTCGTAAGGACCCTTATTCTTTCAGTCCTTATGATGAACCTACTGGGAAGGCATTTCCATTCCTCATTTACAGATAAAATGTAATAGATATCCAGAGACAGTAAACGATAATTAGATTTTAAATTTTTACAAATAAGCTCTGTATTGATCCTAAAAAAGACTTGGTAACAGAATTACTCCCAGCAGTATCTGTAGTAAAATTTCCTCCTTAGAAGTAATCCCAGGGACTACTCCCATTTCTCTGCCAGCAACAAACCAAGTTACTATGCTTTGCACCAACCATTCTTTTAAGTTTCTCTAGCAAACTCTTCTTCCCCTTCCTCTATGACATATCTTTACTATTGTCATTCTGAGAGCAAGAAAATATTTTTGGCTAGGAGCCTAGGCTACATTATCAGTCACTAAAAGTTTAACATGATGACAGATACTTTGCTCTCTAACATAAATACCTTAAGGGTTCTTCAGTGGCTTATACGTTAGTGATGTCTACAGCAACGGCATACATCTGAACCCATGCTTTTGTCAGGGGTGAAGCACGCTGTGATGTATAAATATTTTATATACAGCTCGTGCTGAAATTCTAGATGAAGAGGCATTCACAGAGCCTCTGTAATATGCTGGTTGCTCAAGACAGCATATTTTTATTAAAGTTGTGTGCAAGCTTTGCCATATCCCATAGAGATCTCCTTTATTTGATCATAGCTCCCCCACCCCCAAATGATTTTTTAAATGCATTGGTTGTGCTATGGGCAAGGCAGCATCTGCAATGATGGCAAAGGGAAGGTAGCTGATTGTCAAAACTGGTTGTACTCAATTAGTCTAGCCTAGCCACTGTGGATTCCAAGGGCAAAAGGGCACAGGGTGAGTGAGCCTGGTAGATGAGTTTCTTCGCAGGAATATCAACAGAACTAGACTACCCATTGCCAGAAAATGGAAAAGGAAATACTTTTATTAATTCACTGAAGATTTATACAAAATGTTTAGGAATTTGAAGGCCACTCTTATGGAGTAACAGGTTTCCAAATGGGTTTTGGAAACAGCCAAACAATAGCAGCAACAACAAAATGCCTCATATCCTCCTGACAATTTGAGGCAGGTAAGGCCACATGCCCCTCATACTCTCCTCACCAGCCCCCAGCAAGTAGCTAAGAGGAAGGGCAGTTGCCACCTCTACATGGGGAAGTGGCCACAAGAAGACTGTTGCTAGGTGACCACAGAGGAAGCAGCGCCTTTTGCACCACCTGATTCTGGGGCAGCAGGAGTCCTCAATGTTTTTCTCTCTGAAACTTCCTGATTCACAAGTTTCGAGGGCTCTGGCTTACCTGCTTCAGGGAGGTTGTGGTAGGGTTCCCTAAGGAGAAAAGCAGTTGAGAAGAGAGCACGATCCCCCAGACTAAGGGGAGCTCTTGGAGGTGAATGAGTGTGAAACTCAGAGTGGCAGATGGCCATACCTGCACTCTGGCTGCACCCTCAGGTGTGCAGCAATCCCAGGGGGATGGTTGGATGCTGACAAAGCATCCTCCCTTGCCTCAAATGCAGCCCAGAAGCAGTAGGGACTGGTGTAAACAGATAACTTAGGACACCTTCCTGACATTATGACACTAGTAAGGCCTGGAACCTTGGCACAATTCTGGGAGGGCTATATGGGAAAGAAATCCAAGAATAATTGAGGCAAACCTTTCTGCTACCTGAAAGCAATAGAAGCTTAGAGTCAAGATTAAGTCTACTTAGCAAAGTGCAATATTCTCTGCACCTCTAGTTTGTGGACTAAGCTTCATTCCCAATTTAAATTAACCCCTTAGTAAGCAAATGTACTAATGAAGGAAGGGTTCATAGCTAGTAACCTATTTTTCTCAGTTCAACATCATTGACTCCCATCAGTGGATCAGAGATCAAAATGGTATTCAGAATAAAGGACGCTTTTACAGAAGATTCACGAGAAGGCTTTTGTATCATGCAAACATTTCACAAAGAACTTCCAGTCCCACTTGCCCCCACTGCCATGAAAAGGGTCTGTTTAACATAGGAATCACTGGAGACATGCTGACAGCCATGAAGCCTCATGGGGTGGAGTCACTTTAGAAAATTCACCACAATCCAGGACTGATTCACTGTCTGGTCGAGGTTTTTCAGGTCCAACCTCCAAATTTTCTTGGAGCCAAAGATTATTACTTTCCAAGTGTGGGGTTAATGAATAAACCCACAGCAATAAGTGAATGGAATAACATAGGGAGAGTACTTTTGTCCCATCTATGCAAGCTACTCTCCTCTCTGGGCTCTTCTGACTGGGCCACAGAGTCAGAGGTGGCCCTCCCATACTGACTCCCTGCACCCACTTACCTCCCCAACCATGGCTCACTGGACCACATAAAGGCGTGAGATCTATGCTGAGCAAGATGCTCCTCCCCTAGGGCTTGGGCTTTAAAATTAGGGCTGAGGAACTGCCATGCAGGCTCCAGATGGAGCTGGATCTATGTGTTGCATAGCTATGGATGACAAACCAGAGCTGGAGTCCAGAAAGGTGAGGACAGAGCTGAGAGAAGCAGTGACAACACACAGAGTCCTTCAACTTCCTCATGCTTTTCTACTTCTGATTCCAGGTTTTTGCTGAATATCGTGGATTTTGGGGAGGACTTCAGTATCTTGATAACATCCTCCCTAAGTTTGTTTTGTTCCTGGAAGCCAAAGATTGCCCGTTGAATACTATCCTTTCCCATTACCAAGCTAATACCCAGCTGTGCTAGGAGAGCCCACACTGGGGGCAGAGGGAAGCGGATCCAGGGTGGGTGGGTCAGGGAAGGCTATCTGGAGTACAGGCACTCAACTGAAGACCTCCCCAGGGACTAGACCTCCCATCCCTGCAGATTCAGTATGCCTTCCCTGCCAAATTGTGCCTCACTGAACCCTGTTTTTCTAGGTTTGCATGTGGAATACTATGCTTCAGCTGGCATTATGTCTGTGTGTTCAAACCTGCATATAGTCAATTTTTCCCATTTTCAGCTGCAGACATTTTATTAAATCAAGATATAACAGTCAAATTCCTGGAGTTATGAGAGTGCTGTGCCCTCTCTCCCCTCCCCATGGATGAGCTTGTCATCTTTGAGATGGAATTTTTAGCATAGCTTGAGCCTACATTTTGAATAAAAGTTAAATATTATACAGAGGTAGGAGAAATTGATTATCTAGAGTAGTATCAGTTTTCTGACAGAACTGGCAGGATCTGGAATAATTTCTCCCATAAATATCCAAGTACAATTTCTTGAGGGTAAAGAAGGGTCCAACTTAATAATGAGTATTTTATTTTCAATTGTCATGCTTGATTTTTTTCCCTAAAAACTTGCACTGATGCTGTAACAATGCATAAATCTAGCTGTTTACACATATATTTTTAAAAGTCAACACTGAGATATACTCCTAAACTACGAAAACACACACACACACACACACACACACACACACACACACACACACACAGCTAAAAGATAAAAAGTAAGACTCAAGAATCCAAATCATTCTTCCTTACTTGCTATCTAGATACATAAAGCAAGAAGAATGTTTCCTGCTTTCTTTGAAGCAAAGAAAACAAAAGGTCAATGCTTTTACTGATGTATTTCTGGATGATCCAATGAGAAAGCAATTTTCTGAGGGGTCCTCATTTGGCTCACTTCTGCCCTTGAAACCACAAGCCCCAGTATGGCTAGTTCCATATCCTCTGGTGTCTCTCCTCTCAGTTCTTGTGGCGAAAGTGACCACATTTAGGGGTGACCTGGGTATATGGTGGGAAGGAGGCCTCCTAGCTGAGCTCTGAGTGAGGGAATGATGTATGCACAGGTAATGAGGTAATGATCAGCAACTAGCACTCTTTGGGGCTTTGCAGGATGCCATCGTGAACTTCAGGGTACTCTTATCCCCAAAGTTTACAAGTGAAACACCTTTACTTTCCCAGAAAATTATAATAAAAAGTACAATTTTAAAATCTTATTTCTTGTGCATAAGGCCAGTGGTTCTCAAATGTTGGCATCTATCAAAACCATCTGCAGGACTTGTTAAAACACAGATTCCGGCTGGGTACAGTGGCTCATGCCTGTAATCCTAGCACTTTGGAAAGCCGAGGTGGGTAGATCATGAGGTCAGGAGTTCAAGACCAGCCTGGCTAACACGGTGAAACCCTGTCTCTACTAAAAATACAGAAATTAGTTAGGTGTGATGGCGCATGCCTGCAGTCCCAGCTACTCAGAAGGCTGAGGCAGAGAACTGCTTGAACCCAGGGGGCGGAGGTTGCAGTGAGCTGAGATCGCACCACTGCACTCCAGCCTGGGCAACAGAGCGAGACTCCAACTCAATAAAACAAAACAAAAAAACCTCACAGATTCCTGGGTCCCACTCTCAGAATTTCTGTTCCAAGACATTTGGAGTGGAACCTGAGAATGTGCACTTCTACCAAGCTTCCAGGTGATGCTGTTTCTGGTCAAGAGACATTTTGAGAATCACTGCCTTAAAGAAGTAAGTTTGATGGGTGGGTGCAAGGTCTCTGGGAGATGATACAAGCTTTCTGTTAATCGTATGGAAATCTTTTTAACAGTTATTTACCATGTACCAGTTACATGGTACGTACAGGAATGTCATGATTTGCAAAAAAGACAAGGTCCCTCCTCCTCCTCTCCCACAAGCCTGAAATAAAATTACTGTTCCGGAAGAAGCACCAAGCACAAGATGAAGCTTTCTGCATCTCCAACACAAACTGTATGTGCCATAAAGAAATGCAGAGTTCCTCAAATGAAACAATGTGAAGTGTCTGTGATTGCCAGCGGAAGAAGCGAAGCAAATGTCTGAGCCTGCTCTCAAGACTGAGATTACAACTAGAAAATGAAGTAACCAAAATATACAAGGAGCACACTATGGCAAGCACGTGATTGTTATGAGGGCTAAATGCAGGGCACCTATAGGAAAAACAGACACAGTGCCTGGCAGAACACAGGCAGCTCAAATATTGGTTCATCTTCTGCTTTCTTACCTATCTGTATATTAAAAGGGAGGCCCAGTAAAGTTGTCTATGCTGTGCTTTCGAGGAGGCTGCTGGCTGCTTCTTACCTTGTATAAACTCAGGCCCCAAGGGAGTATGTTATCTCAGCAGCCCTAAGCATTTAAACTGATAAAATTATAAAAAGATGGTATGAAGCTAGTGGTACTCAAACTTTATCATGCATCAGAAGTATGTAGAGGGCTTTTTAAAAACACAGTTTCCTAGACTCACACTTCTAGAGTGAGTAGTAGGTCTGGTAGGGCCAAAGAATTTAAAATTTCTATTAAGTTCCCAAATGATGTGAATGATGCTGGCCCATGGACCACACTTTGGGAATCACTCATTAAGCTTATTGCTTTTATTTTGAGATGTAGTCGCACTCTCTTACCCAGGGTGGAATGCAGAGGCCTGATCTTGGCTCACTGCAAACTCCACCAACCAGGTTAAAGTGATCTTCCTGCCTTAGCCTGTCAAGTAGCTGGGATTAAAGGTGCCACCACAACTAATTTTTATATTTTTAATAGAGACAGGGTTTTCACCATGTTGGCCAGGCTGGTCTTGAACTCCTGACCTCAAGTGATTGGCCCACCTTGGCCTCTCAAAGTGCCAGGATAACAGGCATGGGCCACTGTGTCCAGCCAAGCTTATTGTTTATGCCATTCTGTCCTTGCTATTAACTAGAACACTACCTTTGTAATTAATTTTTTTTTTTTTTTGAGACAGGATCTTGTTCTGTTGCCCAGGCTGGAGTGCAGTGACATGATCATGGCTCACTGCAGCCTCAACCTCCCAGGCGCAAGCGATCCTCCCACCTCAGTCTCCTGAGTAGCTGGAACCACAGGTGTGCATCACCATTCCTGGCTTTTTTTGGAGATAGAAGGTCTTGCTATGTTGCTCAAGCTGTAAGCTGGTCTCAAACTCCTGGGCTCAAGTGATCCTCCCACCTCAGCCTCCCAAAGAGCTGGGATTATAGGAATGAGCCACCGTGCCTGGCCTCTGTAATCTATTATATAAAACAGAAGTCTCATATAAAATACTAAGAATGGTGGCATTTGTCACCAACTGTGTGACTGACCTCAGGCAAATACTGTACTATCTTTCTCTGTGCTTTAACTTCACAGATGTAAATGGAGCTTACTTCCATATTATTATAAATCTCACTGAAGGTTATTACTATGCAGTTTTAAGGGCAATACTAAGTATCATCTGCTGCCTTGTCTTTTAGAATATTGTTCACTGCTTTAATTGAAATAAGTCAGGACATTAAGACAAGTACCCTATACCCCTCATTTGCTAAGAAAGATGAGAGAAGCCCAGAAGCTTTTTCTGTTTTTGTTTTTTAAATATAAAGCTTAGCCAAGTTTAGCCTTCTCAAAATTCAGAATACTCTGAGAAAATGCTTTTGATATAAAACAACTTCAAGTTCCACTGTGGGCATAAAAACAGGGCAAATACAGGTTTTAACTTAAAGTAGATATACGCTTAAAAAGAGAAAAAAAATACTTTTTTTTTTTTTGTTTTTCAGATGGAGTCTTACTCTGTTGCCTACACTGGAGTGCAGTGGTATGATCTCGGCTCACTGGAACCTAAGCCTCTCAGGTTCAAGTGATTCTCCTGTCTCAACCTCCCGAGTAGCTGGGACCACAGGCATGTGCCACCACGCCTGGCTAATTTTTGTATTTTTAGTGGAGATGGGGTTTCATCATGTTGGCCAGGCTGGTCTCGAACTCCTGACCTCAGGTGATCTGCCCACCTCTGCCTCCCAAAGTGCTGGGATTGCAGTCGTGCGCCACCATGCCTGGCTGAGAAAGAATATTTTCAATCATTACAAACATAAAAGCTTCCTCCCTGATGAGAACACAGTGGTATGGCCGCTCATTTCAGTATTAACAATCATATAAATGACATATTTCAACCTAAGGAGGAAGAGGAGGAATTGAGGCTCGTTTTCCCAGAGCACCCCAGTCCACTGGGTCATGCAGTAAAATATGCCAAGGAAATGTTCTCTACAGCCTCATTTATTAACAGAGTGCGGGCTCCAGTATTTCAGTAGAGACCACTGGTGCCCTGCCCACTCACCACCCTCATGCTCCTTAGCCTTTATGGAATGCTACAGGTGCAAAGCTTCAGGACCCTTTCCTATGCGAGGACTGGGTGTGGTCTGGGCCTTTCAAACATGTCCAGCCAGAGAACAAAGGCCACATGATGTTAGTGATAGATCAGTGATGTCTACTTCTACAGGACAAGGCTCCTTCCACTACAAAGACAAATCCAGGTTACCCTGGCAAAGGACCCGGAAGCAGAGAGCTGCGGTGGATGGGCAAAGCCCATTAATCTCCTGCTTGGCTCCTCCAAGCAACTCTCAGCTTTCTACTCTGAACCTCTAATTAAAGCTAAATGCAATTACAAAACAAAAAGTACACTGTTCATCTTTAGTCAATCCAATCTAACAGAAGACCTTTTCAAAGTGTATATGAATCCTGTAAATGGAGGAAAATTGACCTTCTGGCATCAGTCACCCTCACCACAATCAAATAATTCCTGTCTTTTCACTCAGGATTTTAAAGGAAACAATCATCAATCAATGGATGAGGGTGGGAATGGGAGTGCTGAGCTAGAAAACTCTGTCAATCATTTAAAAATTTTCTTTAAAATAAAAATAAAATGCCTGCAATGTATTTAATCCCTGCTATCCTCACCACTTTTCTCACTGATAATGGCTTAAATTACTTCTGGCTTTATAAATAAAAAAAAAAAAATCATCATTTATCAGGTAAGTTTGGTGACTGATAAGGCAACAACTTTAATTTATTCCTCTAGGTCCTCCACATTTATAAATTATATTCTCTTTTTATAAAAACTGTCCTTCAGTAATGACATTAACTCACGTAGCACTTGACTGATTACAGCAACTGTATATCAGCCTCATCAATACTCAAAGTAAGACTCTTCCACATCTGCCAGTAATTACAATCTACAGCAGCTCAAATATTACTCTCACAATGCACAACAGAAGAAAAGAGAACTTTTGGTTAAACCTCAACTTTATTGTATTAGGACATACATTGTGATAATACTTAATGAGATTGCAAAGTATGAAAAGGCAAGTCCTAAAGAGATCTATCACTTGATCCAATCTTACCTTTTTCTAGCCCAAAAAGAAATTTTATTTCACAAGTTTTTAATATAAAGATGGAAATGTGGAAAGACTGTTCTGCCAGAAACGGCAAGTCAACTCGTGAGTTATCTCACGAGTTAAAACATGTTCTGACGCAAAAAATCCATTGACATTAGAAATATCTGCTTAACACACATGTCCTTCAAAAAAGCGTAAGTTGGCCTGGACATGGTGGCTCATGGTTGTAATTCCAGTGCTTTGGGAGGCCACGCAGGAGGATTGCTTGAGGCAAGGAATTCAAGATCAGCCTGGGCAACATTTTGAGACCCTGTCTCTACTAAAAAAATTTAAAAAATAGCCAGGTGTGGTAGCACAAGCAAGTAGTCCTAGCTACTCAGGAGGCCGAGGCATGAGGATGCCTTGAGCCCAGGGGTTTAAGGCTGTAGTGAGCTACAATTTCACCACTGCACTCAAGCCTGGGAAAAGAGCAAGACTCTGTCTCTTTAAAAAAAAAAAAAAAAAAAGGTGTATTTCTCTTTACTGTTTATTACAACCATAAGCTAGAGATTTATTAGTGGAGGGAAAACACTGACTTTCCATTTTTAATTTGTTTTAAACTGAAATGCCCTAAAAAAGGAAAATAAGCATTTCCTCCCAGCAACCTTCAGGGTTGGATGCCAGAAAATGATGCCCGACTACAACATTCCAAGTTGTTTTGCACCTAGACCCACAAGTAACCTGGGAAGAATATCACTTGAACTTGATTTAGGAGACATGAAGCTAAAGTACAAACTTGGAGTACCTACCAAATATGTAAGCATTTTCCTATAAACCTGTATTTTTCTCTCTCTGAATTATCTATGTGCTGCCTTTTAAACAAAATGGACTGCCTTTCACTTTTCTGATAAAGGAACATACCTTGGTCCATGTGTCTAAATTTCTCAGCTGAGACTCTATACTCCAACTCTATTTCTGACATTCATTCAAAAAAGCCAAATTATTACGTCTCTAAATGTAAATTTGTATGAGATTAAAAAGTGCTTAGGAAGAAGGCAGTTATCTTAGTCATGTTTTACTTTTTAAAAAATGTGCTCTTTTTTTTTAAAAGATTTTTTTTATTTAGAAGTGAAGCATAGGTATTTCCTTGCTTAAAAGAAAAAAAGTAATCTACCTTATTAAATAACATGTGACCTCCTTGGCTAAATCTTAATGAGCAATACATTCCTGACTAAGGCTTTTTATTTTATTATTTTTCCAGTGTAGGTGTTCAGAATTTTCATTAAAAAGGGTTCTAACATTGGAACAAATCCATTAACACGTGTTGCCAAAGGAACACTCTAACTTCTGCATTATCATAACCTCTAGCAATTGTCAACAATCTCTCTGGAAAAGGCTTCCTCTGGTTTATACCTAACTGTATCAAGTATCTGTGTTTGCCTTGGTAACAATGCCTTTTCTTGTAGAGAAGACACATGACACTACCTTGTCACACAAAACACCCCACAGTGGAGCTGGTTTTGGATGGAGTGCTGGAACTATCAAGGGGCTAGGTCCCCGGGGAGATAGGCACTCTCTCATACCTCACCGGAGGTGCAAATTGATCCCATTTTTATAAGAAATCAATTTGACAAAATGTATCAAGGGTCATTAGGGTGATTAGTTTTTTTTTTAAATATATGCTTGTAACTCCTGACCCAAACATTTCACCTCTAATAACATACAGTAAGAAAATAATGTTAAAAAAAAAATCCTACACAATTTTCAGCACAAATATATTCATTGCCTATTGTAACAGCAAAAAGTCAAAAACTTACATTATTATTTAAAATAGTATGCAGAGATTAAGCATGTTTAGAAAGTCTTATGAAAAACTAAGCCAAGGGATCTTAAATGAGTTTACTAAATTCACATGAAAAAGAATATAATTTGGTCACTATCTAATTAGCATGTATATTTCCTAAAAACTTACAAAAAGTACACATTTTCAAAGCCTTGGTATATACGACAATTAGTGTAAGCTGCTGGAGGCAAGTGGTGTTAAAAAGGAAAATAAAGTCTCCAATGCTCAGTTTCCATAATAAATAGAATGCAGCAGGTACCCCCATTTTATCAACAGCATTTAGAAAATTATGTCTGCCTTTTCTGTTGATGAAGGGTTCTCTCACAGATTAACTTTCTGGTAAGAGCACCTCAGAGACAGGGTCTAGGTCACAGATTAGGCTTGTAGGGACCTGTGTCTAGAACTCTATTTATACAGCAAGCTGTATACACAGCTGAGCCCACTGGACAACAGTGCAGCCATCAGTGCAACTGACAGCAAGTCTCTCTTATCTCAACACTGTTAACTATGCTAAAAAAAAGCAAGTCTTTATATTCAGGGCATGCTAAGGAAATAAAATTTTCATGGTAATGAAAATACAGCTAGGGATTTAAAATTTTAAGTCTACATCATCTCCACAAAAACATTTTTCGCCAAATGTACACACACAATCATACTAGGCCTAAGAATAATACATCCTGCAAGGTAGCAATGACAGACCACACTCAAAGCACAGATTGAAACAAAGCCATCACAGAAATAACAGACATTTAAACAACCCAATACATGGAGGAAAAAAAACCATTCTATTCTCCTAAATAATTGTTTAAAAAAACACAAATCCTAATATGAGACTATTTTGAAAATAATGAAAAAGCCCAGGGTGGGGAAGGTATAGAATCAATGAAAACAGAAACCCTACAACACATCAAATGTTAGGGAATCTGGTGAAGGTGAGAACAAAGAAAAATGTAAGCCCTAAATAACTCAAGTAAGTGAACTACACATCAAAATGAGGAAAAAAACCCACCAAATTTGTTTGAAAACTGACTACAAAATATTTCGCCAATAATGAATGCTTTAAGCAATAGAAAAAATAGAAGTGATAAATTCAAAAGCTTTCTTGAAAAGCCAACCAGAGAAGTAAACATCTTATAAGTTTACATGAAAGAAAAATGAACACAATTATAATAAATGTATTGTCTCAATTTTCTGTTGCTGATAACAGAATACCTGAAACTGGGTAATTTATACAGAAAAGGCATTTATTTCTTACAGGTACGAAGGCTGAGAAGTCCAAAGTCTAGGGCTGCATCTGGTGAGGGCCCTCTTGTTGGTGGGGAACTGGCAGAGTCCCGAGGCAACACAGGGAATCACATGGTGAGGGGGCTGAGCATACTAGCTTAGGTCCCTTCCTCTTCTTAAAAGCCATCAGTTCCACTCCCGTGATAACCCATTAATCCATTAATCCATGAATGGATTAATCCATTCATGAGGGCAGAGTCACCTCTTAAAGGCCCCACCTCTCAATACTGCCACACTGGAGATTAAGTTTCAACATGAGATTCAGATGGGACATTCAAACCTTAGCAAGCACTATAACGTACTGAGAGAACATAAAATAAGAGACTGATAAACATACAGAGACAGGAAGCTATGTTTTCTGAAACAAAGTTGATAAAACAGAGGGGAGGCAGGACAAGCAGAAGGGAGGAGAGCAGGACTGGGTCAGGCAGCTGGATACAGTAATGTGTCAGACAGATACTAAGAAGATACAGTCTCCCAATACCCCACAGTGGGGGCTGGTCCCTAGATGAACCTCTACAGCTGGGTAGAAGAGCACCAGAGGCATCCATCCCTCTCAGGAGCTCTGTCTACAGTGAGCTAGGCACTCACACATATCCCAATGAGTGTGGAGATTGATTCCACTTTTAAAAGAAATTAATTTGGCAAAATGTATTAAAGCTTCTTCAAGTGGTCACAATCTTTTAAAATGTGACTTCTGACCCTGTAATTTTGCTTCGAATAATACATATACTAAGGAAATAGTGTTTTTAAAAAAATCAACGTTGGCCAGGCATGGTGGCTCACACCTGTAATCCCAGCATTTTGAGAGGTTAAAGTGGGAGGCTAGGAGTTCGAGATCAGCCTGGGCAACATATTGAGATCTTGACTCCACAAAAAAAAACTTTTTAAAATTAGGCAGGCATGGTGATGCGCTCCTGTAGTCATACCTATTCAGCAGGCGGAGGCGCGATCATAGCTTGAGCCAAGGAGTCTGAGGTTAAAGCATGCCACAATTGCACCACTGCACTCCAGCCTGGGCAATAGAGCTATGATTGTGCCACTACACTCCGGCCTGGACCACAGAGCACATCTCTCCCTCTAGGGGAGGGAAAAAACAAAACCCACAGACTTAGACATAAATACATTTACTGCCTATTATAAAACAAAAAATTCAGAAACAGTAATTATTAAATTATACATACTTAAACATGTTTATGAAGATTTTATTGAGATAAGGAAATGCTTACTTTGTGAAGTTAGGTTGAAAACTGGATATGAAGTCGAAGATTTTAAACAAAAATAAAAAATAAATGGAAATAAATATATCAACATTTGAACACTTTCAGCCTTGGCATAAAAAACTTTGAGAGGTTGATTTTTAACATGCATTATAGATAAGACAATGCATGTTAAAATGCTTATGACCATATCATTAAGAGAACACTGTGTATCAATGTTTATCAATGAGACTCATATGAGTTGACCTGAAATGATAAGGTGAACTGAGTCAATCAGATGCTGACTCTCAGGAATATGAATTGAGAAGCATAGAGAATATGCAGTTAGCAGTAGGGGCATCTTCTGAAAGAGTGTTAGGAGGTGGAACAGGGGCTGCAAAGAGCCAGAGCTGGGTGCATGCTCAGATTATGAGAACACTGAAAGTAGGCATGGGCAGAAGTAATTATAGCTTTTAATATTAATATGAAGCCATCATGGTTATCAGTACATGCTAAAGCATTACTTTTCATCTCTTAACATTGCAACTATGTATGTTTCATATTAGCATAAAACAATCTGAACATGTACCTTCAATACAGATATATACACATATATAATTTATAACTGTCTTTATTAAAAGTACATATTCGGATTTTTTGGTATGTATGACGGTGTCTGACAAAAAAAGTTTTAAAACTTCTACTTTGCTAAAGAAAGTGCACATTCTATGACACTAGGAGTCAGATGTGAGAAGTTACGCAGCTGCCAAGGACTGAGTAAGACAAAGATCCTGTATTCTAGAGGTTCACAGGCCCTATGTATTACAGAGAAGAAAGAAAAAAGCACCTGTAATTTTTATTGGGTTTCCAACAAATATTTGTTTAGCACTTATGTGTGCCTTGTGCTAGTCTAGGTATTTTATATCACTTTCTAGTGACACAGTCAACACAGATCAAATAAGCTACCAGGGCTGAAATCAATTTGCTGGGTCACTGGACTTTAAACATTTCTGAACCATAGAGCAATTTGAGATTCTGATTAAAAAAAAAGAAAAAGAAAAAAAACCTCTCCCTAGGATAGCACACATAACTACAATTCTGGACTCAATTTCAGTGACACTTCTAACACCACAAGGATAAGAAACTCATGGGTCTATCACCTACTTGAAAACACAGATACACACATACCTACCTATGAAATCATGTGATCCTAAACTGAAGGATTATTTGTTTCAACAATGCAAAGTACTTATGAGGTTTATTAATAGCCTTATATTTTCAGTAACAACATACTATTAGTGGCAATGAGAGAAGTCCCACCAGAAATAAAACAGCATGTTTATTTTCAAGTACAATGCATAGAACTGACACAGACTATCACTCCAGTCACACAATGGCTGTTCAGAGTTCTCAGTTAATAGAATATTCACAGTTTAAGACCAAACACAATGCACAAAGAACAGAAAAATAGACAAAGTTGCCGTATTAGGGATAGCAACATTAGCTGCACTGCAACACAGACTGTGGCGAGGGCTACACATAAAATTATTTTCTATTAAGTGTTAGTAAAAATAAAGTCTGACAAAATATTTCATTCATTTGCTTTAAGTGATTTTACACAATAGAGCTACAGAACACAGGCTTGGTTCCATCTTTCCTCTTAAATAACCAAAAGATGGTACTTGATATAATCTCTTTCATGTAATTAGAAATCACCTGAAAAATGCAGGATCTGGCTGTTAGAGTGATTTGAGAATCGACAGATCTGTTTCCCCACTTGTAAGATATGAATAGCGGTACTTACTCCACAAAGACGAGAAGCACACGTTTTCAAGGGTGCCTCTCTGTGTGTTAATAAAACAATGAAATACTGATTTCATTGTTTTATGCCAGTTCTGCCTATATTCCATATTTTTTCCATTCAACAAATATTAATTTAGTGAATTATAACTATGAGCCAAACAGTATGACAAAATCAAGGAAAATCAGACCTAACTTCTGTCTTGATGAAGTTTAGTAGCTCTTCATCCATTAGAAAGCTTTAAGTTGGAAAGGTCCACTAGCTGATGTTCACAACTAATTTTTGTAAAGCATTTTACAGATTGTAAAGTACTATCCGATGTATTGTCTCATGAAATTCTCATTGTAACTCTGAGTTGTATGTACTGGTAACTTACCTCATACATAGGTTAAGAAACTACAGCTCAGAGAGGCCCAGTGGCTTGCTCGAGCAGTGAAGCTGGAATCTCCTTTGCTGATAATCTCAGTGTACTACACCATCTCACTACAGCTGAGTTTTAGGTCATGAGGACAAAACATGCAAAACTCACTCTGAGCTCTTTATTGGGAACATGATCTAGAGCAGCTTTTTATCTGTTCCCATCCTCCCCAGAAGCAACTGTTACCTAGCTCTGGCAGTGTGTAGAAAATTCAATTTACTTAGTTGGAAAACCCCAATTTACCTAAGTTATAAAATGGTTAATCTGCTGAAAGATGCCTTGACTATTTCTGTCACACATGCAACCTAACAGTATTGCACTGTAGCCTGCCATGTGCCTCTCTTCCTTGGTCAGTTTCTATAGTGCTTTCTGAACACAGAAAACTTTTGAAGTATTTTCCCTATTACAGACTCTTAACAATTAGTTTTCTATAACAGTGTGGCTTAAATGGTAAGACTGAAATGTGAAAGCTCTAGATGAAACAGTCACATGGTCATACATTAAAACTTTCATGACATTTTTTAAGGAACCTTAGATCACTGTGCAACATTCAACCCACTGCCAAAATCCCTATTACAGCATCTGTAATTTGGGGTAATCTGACTTAACACATGCAGTTCATATTACTGGTAACAAGGCAGTTTGGCAATCAGCATTCGAAGTCAAAAATAAATAAATAAATAGTACTAAAGTTGACTCAGCTATTCCACTGCTGGAATAGCTGTCCTAAGGAAACAACTCGGCAAATGCAGTGATGAGGGTATTTCAGATATCTTCATTGCAGTGTTGTTTCTATTAAGAAATTGGAAATGACCAAAGTAACTATCAGGGATGGTTTTAATAAATAAGAGTGGATTCATACAGAGAAATGCTATGTAGCCATTAAAAATGATCACATAAACATATAAATATTAACATAAAGATACACATGTTCTATCAAGTGAAGAAAATGACTACTAAATCGTATATATATCGATTTCATGTGTGTTTACAAAGCAAAAATCTTAATTTATTGAAATAGAAAAACATGTTCTTCTTACGTCTACCCAAAAGTTCCAATCCTGTCTGCTGAAGTTGAGAATTAACTTTGCTCTCCTTTCCACCCGATAGCCTTTCAACTATTCCTGGTAGGGCATAGTTTCTAGTCCATTTACTTCCCTGGCTTACCCTGTTAAAATGTAGAACTTGTTTGAAAACAAGCCCTTAGAGGCAGCCTAATGAAGTCAGAAAACAACGGGATGATTATCTCCTTAATTCTGAATACTGTGCCATTAATGCTGCCAGGGAGGGCCACCCATATCAAATGGTTGGCTGCAATCTTAAATCTTTTTAACAAGAGCTGCTATTGATCCAGGTCTCCCATTCTATAAACATGCAACTTTCCCCCCTGACTCTAGGAAGCTGCATTCAGTAGAGTTTAATTGTATATTTATTCATGTTGATTGCCTTCAACTTTTTGCAGTCTTTTCTATCCTGGTTTCTGACATCCAGTTGGTTAGCTTCCCTCCTAACAATGGGACAGACACAAATTCGATCTGCTGTTGCTGATCAAAGACCACGCTTCTCAAACTAGGATACCATGACATTTGGAAAGGGCTACTCAAACATTTTATTTGGTGATAATTTAAAATATTTTTATCTAAAACAAACATGTAAAAATACAAACTGAAGGTACCTTTATGCAAAAGCAAGACTTCAAAGACATTTTGTCCTGGCTGTGCTTCTATAGTCTCCCTAAACTCTGCCCACAACCCAACCTTTAATTCCTGTACCCTCAACCCTCTACACCCTTCAAAATAAAGTATAAACTTTCCTCTTCCTTAATAGTTCCTTGATGGAAAAGTCAGAATAGCACTGGCAAGGCAGTGAATTGCACAATGTCAACAGTTAACCTGCAACACATTCACCTATCTTATAATCAAGCCCATGCTTTTCCCCATAAAAATCCTAAGATACCTAATGAAACGTGTTTAAAATTCTGATATCCCCTAACAACGTTACTCAAACTCTCTCTTCAATAAGCAATTGATTTAAAAATGAAATGAGGTTCATGTAGGAAAGGCTTGTTCTTGAGAAACGCACGCTGACTTAACCACGCTTCTTTCCCAGGTAACCACAAACTACCCCTTCTTCTTCTCTACATTTATTCCATTAGACGATTATTCCATATCTGCTGTTTAAAAGGCACTGAACTACGGTCTACAACATAAAACATGGAGTAAGACAGAATCTTCTCTTCTAGGAGGAAGAAAGATGACACATAGCTACAATACAAATAACTACAACACTAGGTAAAAATGCCTAAGGAAGTTCCAGAAACAGGGAAGCACTGGCCTGCAGAAGGAAGAGTGTATGTAGAACAGAGTACGTGTGAAGGGGCATAACAAAGATAAGCCAGGAGGCTGAGGCAGGAGACTCGCTGGAACCCAGGAGGCTGAGGCTGCAGTGAGCTAAGATCGTGCCACAGCACTCCAGCCACCTGGGAGACGGAGCAAGACTCCGTCTTACAAAAGAACAAAACAAAACAAAAACAAAGATAAGACTGGGGTACATGGTAGAGAGCCACAACCGTATGTAACCTGAGAAAACTCAAATTTTGCTAGGAAATCACCTGAAAGCTTTCTGGGTCACATTTAGAAAAATCTATCATTCTCTATTTCAGAAAATTTACATTTTTAATTTCTGAAAAGTATCTGTCTTTTCAGTCTTTTTTGCCTCTCTCCTGTCTTGCAAGATTATCAACAGAAGTATACAAATCAGAAATTATTATGCACTTATAATTGACAGTTTACAGAGGTTTAAGGTTTATACAGCATTTTCAAGCAGATTGCCTCTCCAAGACTTTTTTAAGTGTCCCAAGATATAATGAAATTGGGCCTGGACACTCAAACTCAATTTCAAGTACCACATATTCAGTCACCACCCTCAGCCTAGGCATCCTTCACTTTTACCTTTTTTTTTGTTTTTAAACTTTTTCAATAAAAAAATTATCATCCTTCAAATTTTCTAAGCTTGGAAAAAATGAAAATCACAAGTGAATGACAGTGTTGACTTTACAATTGAAAACTTCAGTGCACAAAAATATTAAATGGATGATCTCTGCAAAAACCTTTGCCAGAAATCATAAACAGCAACTACCATTAACTTTTAGTTTAGAATAAATCTGTAAAACCAAAAGAACAGACTAGACAATTCACAAGAAAGTGACAAATCTCTGGGAAAAACACTCAATGCGTATCAATAAGCTCCCCAAAAAGGCTCATTAAAAATAAAGATCACAGTTGTCAATTAAGAAATAAAGATGAAAAAATACAGTACATCCTTATTATTCATGGATTCCACATATGCAAATGCGTCTACTCACTAAAACCTATTTATAGCCCGAAGACCAATCCTCATGGTCATTTGTACACAAGTGTAGAGGACTGAACTTTTTCCTTTTATTATTATGGAACGCTTCATGAATCCGTGTGTCATCCTTGCACAGGGGCCATACTAATCTTCTCTGTACCACTCCAATTTTAGTATATGAGCCACTGAAGTGAGCACACACCAAAATATTTGAATCACTCCATATACAAAGTTTGGCTGAAGCCAAACCACCAGCCTACACCCTTTGTTCTAGCCCTTATGCTATAAACAAATGTCCTTTTTGTGGCCAGTTTTTAGGGCAATTTTTTTTTCCATTTTTGTGGGTTTGCTGGCGATTTTACTGTTTAAAATGAGCCCAAAACATCATGCCTTAGTGCTGCCTAATGTTCTTAATCACAACAAGGCCATGATGTGCCTTAGGGAGAAGAGATGCATTGGATAAACTTCATTCAGGCATGAGATATAGTGCTCTTGGCCATGAGGTCAATGTTAATGAATCAACAATGTATATTAAACAAGGTGTCTTTAAACAGAAACACATGTAAAACAAAGCTATGTATTGATTGGTTGACATTGTTACAACCAGAGGCTCACAGGAATCTAACTGTATTGTTCCCCTAGGAGCAATGACTCAGTATTCACCAATTATGTCCATAGTGACTTTTTAGAACATAACTGCCACAAATAACAGTGGGATATCCTCAATTATCCTCTATTTCCCCTATTTCCTACGGTGAGCAGTTTGCTATCTCTGGATATCCTACTTACCTAACAGAACAGCTCCAGATCATTGGTCTAGCCTTCCTTGCTATGCTATTCCTTCATGCCCTTCTAAGATTTTCCTCTAGACTTTTCAAAGGTGCCTGCTCATTCTACACTGGCCTTCTCCACCAACTCTCACAGCATCTGACTAATCCTCTTTCTCTACCTACTCTCACAGGATCTGACTAATCCTCTCTCCACTCCTGGGTTCCTTGACATTCCTACCATTGTTTGTATAGGGTTGTTTTGTTTTGTTTTGTTTTGAGAGACAGAGAGAGTGTCTCACTCTGTCACCCAGGTTGGAATGTGGTGGCACAATCATAGCTCACTGTAGCTTCAACAACCCAGGCTCAAGCTCACTGTAGCTTCAACAACCCAGGCTCAAACAATCCTCCCACCTCAGCCTCCCTAGCTGGGACCACAGGCGTGTGCCACCATGCCCAGCTAATATTTTTGTACAGATGGTTTTGCTATGTTGCCCATGCTGGTCTCAAGCTTCTGGGCTCACGTGGTCCTCTCACCTCGTGAGAGGTGCTGGGATTATGAAGGTGTGAGCTGCCACACCTGGCTGTACAGGTCCTTTTACAAAACAGATTTCCTTATTTCTTGCGAGGGGCCTCAGTGACTTCTTGGGCTCCCTTCTCCTGTTCTTCCTCAACCAAGGATTACTACTTTTGTGATCTGTCTACTACATTACTATCTGTGGTCATGAGATCATATGTACACTTTTGACTAACAGTCTGGCTATTTTTCAATAGCCACCTACCAAAAATTCCCTGTCCTAAACTCCAGAATGATATGGACACTTTTCCCCATTGTCACTTAAAGTACCTTTAGAAACATGTGGTAGGATCCTGAAACTCCACATTCATTTTTGTTCTAATTTTTTAAACCTTTTATTATGAAAAACTTCAAATATATACAAAAGAGAATGCTATAATGAATACAATACACCCATCACTAAGCTTCCACAATGATCAATATTTTGCCAGTCCTTTTAATATATTCCCTCTTTCTCTGTTTTTGATGGAAATCTTAAAGCAAAACCAAAACAATGTATCTTTTCACTTATAAAAACATCAATGTGCATTTATAACTAAGGAATAAATTTGTTTTGTTTTTTGTGTTTTTTTACTTTTCAGACAGGGTCTTGCTCAGTTGCACAGGCTGGAGTGCAGTGGCACAATCTCACCTCACTACAGGCTCAATCTCTCAGGCTCATGTGATCCTCCCACCTTGGCTTCCCAAAGTGCTAGGACTGCAGGCATGAGCCACCACACTTGGCCAGAAATTTATTTTTAAACTTACTACCATGCCATTAATAAACCTAACAAAATTAACAATATCTTATCATCGAGAACTCAATCCATATTCAAATTTTTATCATCTCAAAGACATCTTGTTACAGTTAGTTTGTTCAAAAAGGAGACCAAACGAAGTCCCCATATTGCATGTCATTACTGACACCATAGTGGGACTAAGGCAAAGGAATGAGCCCTAAGTGAGTCTGTAACAAGGGAGAAAGAAGCTCATTCAACTAAAAGAATTAAATTGGAGGCCTGGTCCACGAAAGTGAAAAAATAAACAAAGAAAACTTAAACCATTCAGGAACATCATGAAGCAGGGCAAGAGCCAGAGAGAAAGCACCGAAGCGGGTAGGACTTTAATTTGAGTAAGGAGAGTAATTGGATAAATGACAGAATTATCTTAATGGAACAAGGACTTCAGCTTTTAACATTTCACTTTGGATAAATGAAGTAATGAAAAATAGCTATTAAAAAGGAAACTCTTATGGTCATTGTATCTAATTTAATTCTCCAAATTTTAGTTTCATAAGCACCTTTGTACATCATAGCACTCTAATAATTATAAGTTTGTCCAGGTGCAGTGGCTCATGCCTGTAATCCTAGCACTTTGGGAGGCCAAGGCAGGTGGATCACCTGAGGTCAGAAGTTCAAGACCAGCCAGGCCAACATAGTGAAACCTCGTCTCTACTGAAAATACAAAAATTAGCTGGGCATGGTGGTACGTGCCTGCAGTCCCAGCTACCTGGAAGGCTGACACAGGAGAATCACTGGAACTCGGGAGGCAGAGTCTGCAGTGAGCTGAGATGGAGCCACTGGACTCCAGCGTGGGCAATAGAGTGAGACTCTATCTTAAAAAAAAAAAAAAAGAAGAAGAAGAAGAAAAAAAAATTCTAAGTTTAAAATGATCATGGCTAACTCCATGAGACTCAGAACTGGATCTGGTTGAATCCAGAGACTAAGAATCACCACATACTGAGAGGAGAGCACAACTCAGAAACCAAGGTTCCCAAAGTCTTCCCTGGGAATTACTAAACTCACACTGAACTCCTGTCTGTCTCAGATATAGACACACACAGAGAAGTGTTTTATATAAGCAATGCATGTTCATTAATTAAAAAAAAGAAAAGAAAATTAACCAAGATAAATTCTAATACTTCTCAGTTTTTGAGGTTTATTATCAGAAGTAGCTCAAAAACTTCTCTTTAAAATAAAATTTTGGAAAATGCTTCTGTATTCAGTTACAATTCTTTGGGGATTTTCTCCCCAAAGTAAAGCCAATACAGACTCTAGAGAAGGAAGAAATAAGAACTACAACTTAGTACCCCTCCAACAACTTGCAGTAATATTTTATAGTATGATTAAAAAGTCATCTTAAGTATAACTCTGAAAATGTTTAATGATTATTTTAAATGTGAGCACTGATGTTTGTCTCCACAAGTTAATGATGTTATTATAACATCATTAAGGTTAAAAGTTGTTTGTTTTATTTAAATAGAAGGAGTTGTCAGCATCTTTATCACTACTAAAGGTAGTTTTAGCATTTCAAAGGGATTTTTTCCTAATTGTATTTTGAGAAACACATTTTTAAAAACACTTATGTACTGGGAACTCACAGATCTTGTAAATTTGAGTCTTTCATATTTCAGTACAAGTCTGGACACATCAAATCTGAAGGAATTTCTTAAAGCTTAGTAAACCAGCCTCTGTGATTTAGTTTCTAGCCAAATAGGAGTCTTAGCTTTTACAGTTATTTCAGCAAACTTTCAGTCACTCCAAGAAGAGCGAGAAACTCAGCTAAGATTTGACACTGAAACATTCTAGAAAAAGGGTAAACCCCATCATATACAAACTGCAGTTATTTTACCTAATTGGTATCTGAATCCTTATTTGTTTCACTGATTTGATTCATTTAATTTAGCAGTATGGTGACTATGCCATATACATAAGCAGACTGAGCAGAAGACTTTATCAACATAAAGCTGACATTGTACACTTTGCACATTTAAGTCATGTGCCATCATGTACATAGTGTGGAAGGTAGGGGAGGCAGCTGCTCCCACTGTCTTCCCAATAGTGGTAATGGCTCCATAGAGTCATCGTACCACCTTTGACTATGGACACCTTTGACATCAGACTGCCATCCTGCTTTGAAGGATGTGGTATGAGACTAAGAAATGGCTTTCTCAGGGATTAGTTACTTGCCAGCTCATTTCACTAGCACTTATTACTATCTAGGGGTTCTACTGTCTTACTACTTACTAGTTATTCTCAAAATGTGGTCCCCAGAACAGCAGCAGAAACATTACCTGGTATAACGGTTAATTTCACATGCCAACTTGCCTGGACTAAGGCATGCCCAGGTAGCTGGTAAAACATTATTTTTGGTGTATCCAGAAGAAATCAGCATTTGAATTAGTAGACTTCACTAACCCTCTTCCCGTATGCCCTGAGAATACTTGCCCACGTGCTTGCAGCTGCAGTGTTTACCCCAAGATAACCTTGCCATAAAATATCTTTTTTTAAAAATCATTTTCACATTTTTCTAGTATATCGACTTTGGAGACAAAAGATATCACCCTATTTATAGGATTCTGTTTTTAGTAGTGGCATTCCATTTACAAAATATAGTAATTCTCGACTGCTAAAAATGCCAAATCCTAGCAAACACAGCATTCCTCTAAGTGATGTTAACACCATTCTCTAACAGTTGTTGATGGAAGATCCATTTGATGAATTGAATTTTTCTAAATAGAAGATTCTGATAATTCAGATCATTCTGATGTTAGTTCTATACAGAAATAATATTTTCTGGCCAGGTATGATGGCTCACGCCTGTAATACCAGGACTTTGGGAGGCTGAGGCAGGCAGATCACACAGTCAAGAGATCAAGACCATCATGCCAACATGGTGAAACCCCATCTCTACTAAAAATACAAAATTAGCTGGGCAGGGTGGCTCATGCCTATAGTCCCGGCTACTCTGGAGGCTGAGACAGGAGAATCACTTGAACCCAGGAGGTGGAGGTTGCAGTGAGCTGAGATCATGCCACTGTACTCCAGCCTGGCAACAGAGCGAGATACCATTTCAAAAAAAAAAAAAAAAAAAAGGATATTTTATGTTCACATTGAAAATCAGATATGCTTCAGCCTCCAAGAACGTGTTTATGTAAAATTAAATGAGTGCTGGCCACAAGCTGCACTTTTTTCTCTAAGTGGGAAAGGGTTAACAAGACCACCAATGTGGATGCCCATCAGTGTGGATGGGTATTATCCAATCACTGAGGGCCAGAATAGAACAAAAAGGGAGAGGAAAGGCAAATACATGCTCTCTGCTTGAGCTAGAATTTCCATCTTTTCCTGCCCTCAGACATCAGTGCACTTGGTTCTCAGATCTTCAGGTTCAGACAGAGACAGAAACTTACACCAGGTGCTCCCAGGTTCACAGCCCGCAGACTCAGACTGAATTACACCCAAGGCCATCTTGCAGACGGGAGATCTTGAGGCTTCTTGGGGCACATCTGGGACTTCCTGGCCTTCATAAACATATGAGCCAATTCCTATAATGAATCTGCTTTCTAATATATCTATTCTGTGTCTCTGGAGAACCCTAATACAGCAGGCAACATGTCAAAAATATAAATTTGTAGGCCAGTCCCAGACCTCCTGAATCAGAAAGTCTGGGGTTGGGGCTCAGCTACCTGTGTTTTAACATAATCCTCCAGGGGACCCAAATGCACACTAAAGTTTGAGAACCACTGCTATAAATTATATTTTTTAAATGATCATTCAGATTGCCATTATATTAGGGTTTAATTTCCATTAAACCTACTAAGTACAGTTTATTTTATAATATTTCTAAGTACTGATTTTATAACATTCCTATAAAAGTAAATTCGCATAGAAGAAGCTCTGAATTTACCAAAAGTGCAGAAGAGGATGACTAATAAGAAATTTAACAATTGGCTTCTCATACTTGGTTTCTGGAATAAAATGCTTACAACAGTTTTTAAGGAAACACTTCATTACATTACTCACATTTACTCCATCCTGTGTTACGCAGGTTCTCAGCATTTAAGGTGACTTCCGGTAACTTCCTAAAATGAACCAGAACTACAGGGTGCTGAAGATCAAGGACTCTGATGAAGCTGAAGACTCAGCTTCATCACTTTCCACCTGGGTGCTCTTAGAAAACTCAGCCACTTCAGGCCTCAGTTTCCCCAAGTGTACAATTAAAAATTAAGTATATCCTTCAACATAGGGAGAAAAATCAAAAGTGTGTAAAGCCGATTGCATGGCACAAAATAGCAATGCTCCACAGTAATTTTATCATTATTAGCTAAAAGAATTATTTCATTTTAAATACTCCTGAACATACTTAAGTCCTGAGAAGGAAGAGGTTGTAAACATCTGAATTGCTTTTCATAGCAACCACATGATAAATGATTTTTTTAAATAAAGGTGACAAAACTACAACTGCATTCAGGACAGGTCTTGCTCTATTACCCAGGCTGGAGTGCAGTGACACAATCTTGGCTCACTGTAGCCTGAACCTCCTAGGCTCAAGCAATCCTGCCACCTCAGTTTCCCAAGTAGCTAAGACTACAGGCTTGTGCCAACAGGCATGTACCAACAGGCCTGGATAATTTTCTAATTTTTTTGTAGAGATGGGGTCTTGCTATGTTGCCTAGGCTAATCTCAAACTCCTGGGCTCAAGCTATCCTCTTGCCTTGGCTTCCCAAAGTGCTGGCATCACAAGTGTGAGCCACTGCAACCAGCCACAATCACATTCATTTCTAACAAAGGATCTCATGGTAGAAAAATAGCTCATTCTGCAAATAAAAGCAGTGTATGCAATATCTAACCACAAATACCCAGATCAAGAGAAAACATTTCAAAATATTTTCTTTAAAGATCCCTAAACTGTCATAGGGAAAAAGGCCAAGGCGTAGTACAGACTTGAGCAGATTAGTCAAGAATGTGATTTGATGAATTAAAGAAATTACATTTTGGCAGGGTTGAAGCAGAAGGCAGGCAAAATTCCAAGTTTCTTCTGGTTCATTCAAATGAGCAGTTCCCTTCCTTTTTGCAGCTAATAACGTAATATTAAAACGTATTATATTTAAAAGGTCAAAAAGCCAATGTGAAAAAAAAAAAGTCAAATAAGAATCTTTTAGATATGTGCCAGGTTGACAAGAACACCGTTATCAAACACTGTTTAACAACCGCTGAGGAGATGAGGGTGTGGGGCCTTCATAAAAATCCGGAGTTTGAGTCTCAGCTTGGCCAATCACCAGCTAACTGACCTTAGTTAGGCAAGTCCCTGAGCTTCCTAATTGGTCTTCTTGCTTCTACCTTTGTCTTCTTCCTGTTCATTCTCCCACAGTAATCACACAAGCAGGCCAGACCCCCCCTTTCTACCTAAGGGTCTTTGCATATGCTGTTTCCACTTTTCCCTCTCATAGCACCCACCGCCAATCTTCGCAGAGACAACTCGTTCAGTCCTTCAGGTCTTACATCACTTCTCAAGAATACCGTTCTTGCCTAGGCTACATTAGATCCTCCTGTTAAATGCTCCCTTTATTTTTGTTTTTTTTGAGACAGGGTCTCACACACCCAGGCTGGATGGAGTGCAATGGCACAATCACAGCTTGTTGCAGCTTTGACCTTCTGAGCCCAAGTGATCCTCCCACCTCAGCCTCTTAGATAGCTGGGACCACAGATGCACATCACCACACCCAGCTAATTTTTGATTTTTTTTGTAGAAACAAGGTCTTGCTATGTTGCCCAGGGTAGTCTCCAACTCCTGGGATCACGCCATCCTCCTGCCTTGGCCTATCAAAGTGCTGGGATTACAGGCGTGAGACACTGCACCTTGCCCTTTATTTTTGTAACTCTTACCACCATCATAATAACACTGATCATGTCTTTTACTATCATCAGTCTGCCCCACTAAACTGCAAGCTGTGTGGAAGCAAGAACCATGTCTGTTCACTGCTGTATTTCTAGCACCAAGTGGAGCGTTTGGAGCACAGATGAGAGTAACCATTATAAAGGGTCCTTGGCATTGTCTCAGCCATCCAGAGTTACCAGCTAACTTCATAGAGTTAAGAGGTAAACACTTTCAGATCAGTTGGGTTCACAGATGTGCAATCTTGCCAGATGAAAAGCAAATTCAACATCTTTCTGGTTTCCAAAAGCAGAATCAAGAACAATCTGAAAAACTGTGGACCCTCTGAATTTAAATGGACAGCTAACTTCAGATTCAAAATTGGAAATCATACCTATAAAACCAAACTGGTAGACTGAATCTGGTATGAAATACCATGATGGGTAACAGCTATACCTCCCGTCTACTCAATCTGGATAAAAAGAGGGAAACAGGCAAATGTGCCTGTTTTCTGCTTGCCCTCATTCTTCTCTTTATCTTTCCACCTTTATTATAACTGGGAAAAGCCCCAGGCAACAGAGGGGGAGAACTGCCTGAGCTTAGGGCAATCTGGTTACACTGAGCGACATATGTTGTACTAACCATGAATTGCCGCGCCAGCTCACATCAGGTTCCTTATTCATTCCCATCAATTTTCCATCCTGGCTTTCCAACCTCACCCATTTCTTTTTCAGCTTTCCTTTCCTTTCTACCGCTCAATTTCTCTCAAGATGTGAGGCACAAAGATACAGCAGAAATAGGGATGGATTTAAAGACTCCTGGAGCCTTTTCTTGGAAAAACTGCTAAAACATATCACAGGAAATTATTCTGGAGTCTGGGAAAAGAAGAGTTTAATAAAGTAAAAAGACAGCTCAGAGAAAGGATGGAAAAAGAAATAGGATAACATAAAATTGTTAGGGAGAAAAAACTCCTGGGCCTTACAATCAACCTTGTAACTCCCACACTGCCGAACATACACAGTGAAGAGCTTGTGTATCTTCTTAGGCTGCTGGCCACTGCCTTATACATGAGGAAATTTAACTGAACAAAGGAGACCAAGTCAGTTTCTGACAATGGTGTGATGTTTTTGTTTTATTAGAGACAGGGTGTTCCCTCTGTTGCTGAGGCTGGAGTGCAGTGGCATGATGATAGCTCACTATGGCCTCAAACTCCTGACCTCAAGCAATCCTTCCACCTCAGCCTCCCAAACTGCTGGGATTACAGGTGTGAGCCATGCCACCTGGCCCTGATAGTGGTGTTTTGATAAGATACCTTACCTGTCCTTGTTGCTTATCCCAAAGAAATATGTTGTTCAAGATCTACAGTCAGGCTTCATGTATGGATGTGGGGTGAAATGAGTGGCTAGGCATCATGATATTGAATAGTAAGAGGGTTTTTTTGGTAATAAACAACCTAACCAGCTTTCATAAAATCCAGTTAAGATTGAAGCATCTCTTTAGAATTACCAATATCCAAAACAATACTTAAAATTACAACCTCACTGGGGAACCTACCACAGATTGTCTGCTTATTTATCCCAACTGCAATGTGGTGATTGCTTGCAAACAGGTACTCATGATTCTGAATAATTATCCTGCATCCAACTCAGTGGTGTTGAGACTGCTGACATTCCACACCAGAAAGCAAGTCCTTGCTTTGAAAGATGTCAGTTATGTGAAGAGAAAGGACCAAAACCCACCCCAGTGTTAATTCTCCTTTGTATATTTCCCTAGAGAACTTTCTGACCACCACCCCCTCAACCCAGGACTGTGTGTGTGTGCCATCCCCCAACCTCCATTAAGGTTCATTTTACCCTCTGGAAGCTAAGAGGAGATGAAAGCAGCCCCAGGAAGAACCAGGCTTGTTTCCTCCACACAGACAATAGCTGCCACCTGCATGAAGATTTACTCCCCCGCTTCCTAGCTCCTATATCATACAGTCACAGCCACTAGTGCCCCAGAGAACGACTAGGAGAAAGAACAAAGGCACCAGGTGTCTCAGGCAGAGGGAGGAAAAGGTGGCTTCTCTTTCACACCCCCACAATACAGCTATGGTCAGTGGAAGCCAGGTTGCTCCCCATCTCAGGCTGTGTTGAGACAGCTGTTGGAACCAGAATAGAAAAAGGAAGGAAAAAACAGCACTCCCTAAGGAAGGCTAGTTTTTATTATGAAGGAAGGAAAGCTGCTAAACATGAACGGGAGCCTGTCTTGAAGCACTGCGGAGCTTTCATCTACCAGTTTAGTTCTATCCTGCCATGAACGACTCCTTGTCACTAGCAAGCTGGAGAGCCTGCATATGAAAGAAGCCAGCCATAGGAGGAGGCCATTGTTTACTCTTTTCCCACAGGGCAAAGTCGGTGACAGGGGTCTTCAGCTGGCACCTGACACGCAGTCACATCCACTATAGGAAGTCAACAGGGAAACCTTAAACAGGAAGGTTCTAGGAGGGGGTCTTCTCTATTCTCTCTGAAAGGTTTGAGAACAAGAGGCCTGGGAGTACTGTCAAAGTAAGAGTGAGGAAGAAATAAAATCAGAGAAGAAAAGGTGAAGAGCTGAAAATTCACACAGATTTCCTTGCCCTCTGTTTTTCTGCAGAAGAAGTAGGGAAAAAAAAGAAAAGAAACTTTAGATGTAATTATTGGCGGAATTATAATGAAAAAGGTAACTTTATGTGACCATATCTATAATTTCATGCAATGACTGTTCTTTGATTAGATCATAAAATTTCTGTCATTTATATATTTGCATTTGCTGTTCCCCTCTGTTTTATTTTTTAAAAATAGAGATAGGATTTCACTACGTTGCCCAGGCTGGTCTTGAACTCCTGGGCTCAAGCAATCCTCCTATCTCAGCCTCCCAAAGTGCTGGGATTACAGGTGTGAGCCACCATGCCTAGGCTCTATTTTATTTTTATTACAAAAACATAACATGGTCATTATAAAACTTTTAAAATCTCGACTAAAAAAATTTGGTAAATTTGTAAGGGGTATTTGTTTATAAAAATTTCCTATATTACACTTACTAGAATTTCTTCACAGAAGTCACAAATATCTGTTTGTGCAAATAAATGCTTATCTGTTTACATTCTTTTCATTAACATTCTTGAGAATTATCCCTGCTATTTAGTGTTGAAGTCATCCCAGAAAGCATATGGGGGCATCTGTACATGCTGCTGAGGATTTGAAGTACCAAGTTTACCTATAGCAATAAAAAGCTCAGAAACCTTCCAATTATCTCACTGACAAACCTTTAAAAAGCCCTCCTGAATTAATAATTAAAGTAACACCAAGAAAAAGCTGGGACCCTTCCCTGAAGGATCTTTTGCTGGCTGCCTGAAGTGAGAAAAACCTTTTATAACCACTTTTACTGACGGTGTGCAAAGTGGTTTAGAATGACTGCTGATATGAAGGTATAAGAATTATCTCAATTACTTTCCCTTATTTATCCATAATATTCTTTTCTCAAGATATTTTCATAAGGAATTTTTTAAGTACTCATGTAATAAAAGGATTTGGCCAAACCATAAAATACATGAGAAATAGTTTTCTTAACTATAGAAAACCATATGCTATCATGGTTATGAGGGAAGATTATGGATTTCATGGTATAGAGAACTTAAACAGATGTTTATCAATACTTCCTGCAGTCCTAAGAAAAAAAACAAAAGTTAAATGATCTCAAGCTTTCTAAATTACATGATGAAAGACTGCCATAATGAGAAATAAAGTTTAACATCAGTATCTTTCAGCCTAAAACTTACCATTTTTTGTCCACCACCTTCCTCTTCCACAGCATGGGCCAGTCCACTACAGAAATGTAAAAGCTACAAGGTCTTTTACTATTTTGTGGAGTCATAGATCAAGCAGTCATATAGACACAAGCATGCTTATATCATACAGGAAGAGAATTATCACTAGCCCTATCTTTGAAACTATATGAAAGACAATTTAATAGAAAGTAATTAATTAGGAAGGGAATATGCCCACAACTGAGGCCTATCTCAGATGCAACATGGCCAGCAGTTTATTTTAATCCATCTCCCTGTAACCATCTTTAAGACACTTCCTGTTTTTAACCCATACAGTCTCACTGCTTGCACACATTCTGTGCCAAATCTTAATACTCAAACTTGTTTTCATTCCTGCATAGGCTTTAGATTTATACACTGTTTCAGGGTAAAATATTTCTGAAAACAAAAAAGGCAATTTGGCTCTTCAAACTTACCCAGGGCTTTCCAAGACAGATCTGTGAATTCAAGTACTTCTTCATTGACAAAATGTTACTGTAAATTTTCTTGTTAATTGAACCCAAGACACTGTCAGCCTGACATTAGAGGGGCTCAGAAAACTTAGCCAGCAACCTTTTGTACTGAGAAAAACACAGATTATCAAATGAGCAGCCAGCATGTCTAAGGGACTCTCGTGGTGCAATTTGAGAAGGCTGAAAAAGAACACCAAGAGAGGGAGCTGCTAATTAATTCTCCTCTGCATTAGCCCCAAATGTTTCAGACAACAACTGATCTGGGAACACGGTTTTGACATTGTTGAGATAATGACCTGATTTGTTCCCAAAATGCTGGGAGAGCTGCTGCAACTCTATCTGGTGAGAACCATTTGTACTCTTTTCTTCCCAAAGCCAGAGTAGGCTCATTTCCAAAGACAAGGAATACTTCCTGTCTTTTTTCCAAGCCTGACAGTCAAGGGGCATTAAAGCCTTATCAACATAGCTATGAAGTATGGGCTACTTTAGATTGGCCCATACTTGCTTGCCAATATACAATTTCCTGACAGATACTATTAAAATACAGATGTTTCACAGTGTGTCCACAAACAGAAATAAGGACACAAGACTGCCTTGCATTACAGAATTTACCTGTCATGGGGAGTGAGGGCAGGAGAGGGAGTAGTGAAAATGGCTACATGAGAATAAACAGTTGAAAACCTACAACCTGATGAATCAGAGTTCTATGGTAGACAGGTGGGAGAGGTAAGGTGAAAACTGCCACAAGCAAATGAGACTGCAGCAACATATGTAAGGAGACTGTTTCAGGTCCACCCACCTCCAGCTATCACCCTCTCTCACCGACTTTTCCCATGAGCTTGAAAGGTTCACAGACACCAGGGTTTCTGAGCACAACTGGTATTTGAGGCTGGATAATTTTCTGTTGTTAGGGGTTGTCCTGGACACCGCAGGGTGTTTGGCAGCATCTCTGGCCTTTATTCACTAGATGACAGTAGCACCTACCCTCTCTGGTTCCGTTGTAACATTCAGAAATTTCTTCGGATATTACCAAATGTCCCCTGGGAACACTGCCCTAGATTGGGAAGTACAGATGTATGCTTGGCCACCATGCATGGAAGGTGTATTCTGCACTCTAAACAAGTGCACCCAGCTAAGGTGGCATGTAAGAGCTAAAGTCCCATGCATGGTCCACTCACCAAGTCAGGGACTGTGTCCATCCAGAAGGGCACACAGTTTTTAATGTCCTCAAAGGC
This sequence comes from Cebus imitator, assembly GCF_001604975.1. Lineage (NCBI taxonomy): Eukaryota > Metazoa > Chordata > Mammalia > Primates > Cebidae > Cebus > Cebus imitator. Next base: position 222,053 of record NW_016107470.1, read on the forward strand.
TCTGTACTGGCCAAGCACTGAGGCTCATGCCTATTATCCCAGCACTTTGGCAGGCCGAGGTGGGCAGATCACTTGAGGTTAGGAGTTCGAGACCAGCCTGGCCAACAGGGCAATCCCGTCTCTACTAAAAATACAAAAAAATTAGCCAAGCATGGTGGCACACTCCTATAATCCCAGCTACTTGGGAGGCTGAGGCAGAAGAATCGCCTGAACTCAGGAGGCGGAGGTTGCAGTGAGCCAAGATCACACCATTGCACTCCAACCTGGGAGTAAGAGTAAGACAGAGTAAGACTCCACCTCAGGGTGGGGTGGGCGGCGGGGGAAATAAAGGGGTCTCTGTACTGGCCAACGGAAGTACTGCATATCCATATGTTGTCACTCTGTCATGAAGCCCCCGAAACTTCTTGCTGCTAAGCCCAGCAGAAATGACTCACTTCTCACGGCTCTGCAGGCGCTAATGTTGGTAACCACTGCCTTCTTGGAATGCACCTTTGAAGGTTTCCTCTATCCTTTCTGTCCATTCCTCCTCAGTCTCCTTTGCTGGCTGCTCTTCAGAGTTCTGCACTAAGCCCTCTTCTGTTCCCCCATCTCTAACTAGGTAATCTTACTACCTCATCTGCTGCAGTTACCATCCACATGGGAAAGACTCCCAGAACTTGAACTCTTTCTCTTTTCTGAACTTCCAAATGCAGGGTTCAGGCTCACATTTCCCCTTCAATGACCTGCAGACGCTTGAACTCAATCTGCCCATAAATGAGCTCATCATCCTCTCTCATGAATGTCCCAGGCTTCCTTTCACTGAGTAGCAGCCAGATAGTCCCAGAAGTCTGGGCACTGGGCTTGCTGCTTCCCCTCTCCCCATTTAATGAACTCACAGAGATTTTACTCCTAAACCACGAATGTCCATGTTTTTCCAGCCCCAAGGCCAGCTCAGCCTATAATTTCTCTCACTGGAGATTACTACAGGTGCCTCCATTCTCAGGCCATCCTCATATACCCAAGCTGGAGGGACCCTTCCAGCCAGCTTCACTCACCAACTTAAAACTTGTCAGTGATTTTCCACCACCCTTGAGATAAAGTTCAAAGTTTCCTAACAGTTTACCAGGCTCTTTATGACCTATCCTCCCAAACCACCCAATGATCACACACTAAACTCTCTTCAGTTCTAAACACAGAATGCTCCCCTTCCTCTCCTCTTCCCCAAATCTACCACTTCACCTGGCTAACTCCACCTCACCAACAGGTTTCAGCTCCAACTCTCTGACCTCCACCTCCCACTAATGTTCCCAGGATTACGTGCCCCTAACAGCCCGTACTTTCCCTATCAGGGCCCTTATTCTGCTTGTCTGGTGCCCCAACGGAGTATGCTACATCCCAGCTTTGCATCATCCACCAGCTTCGGCCTCACTTATTCCTCTACAAAGTGTTTGTTGGCCAGTCCATCCGTTAATTGCTAATATCAAATTTGTCACAGCTCATAAGCAACAGGGAAGATAAGAAGTACCAAGACTACAGAACGACCCTTTCTGCACCAGATGCTGTAGCGATGTTAAAATACATACATGACACAGAAGTAGCCCTCAAATATATTAAGGTGTGGAAATGACGTAAGAAGTTAACAAGAGCCAAGTGCAGTGGCTCATGCCTGTAATCCCAGCACTCTGGGAGGCTTGTTTGATTCCACGAGTTTGAGACCAGTCTGGACAACATGGCGAAACCCTGGCTCTACAAATAAAAAAATAAATTAATTAAAAATTAGCTGGGCATGATGGTGCACACCTGTGGTCTCAGCTACGCAGGAGGCACCTGAGCCTAGGAGGTAGAGGGTCCAGTGAGCCCTGATCATGCCACAGCACTCCAGCCTGGGAAACAAAAGCTTGTCTCAAAAAAAAATAGTAACAGAACATGAAATGTTATATTTATTAATCAAATTAATATAAGTAGCCTAAGAAAATAGGTAGGTAGGAAACAAAAACTTAAGAAATTACCAGGATTAAAGAAGTACGATATGGAGCCTCCTAACAGAGAAACCCTGGATTTTGAAGATGGTAAGGGTCAAAACAATAGGTATAGAAATTAACTAGAGAAATGTCAAGTCTTGTAATAACTACCTTTTAAAATCAGAGCTATGTTTTTTGAAGTGAAAACCTTGTAAATTGCTGCTAGTTTTCCATTTCCACAGACAGCACGATGTAGAACGGTCATTCTTTGGTGAAATGAGAACAAGTCATTGAGATCAGTGCCGACTTCCATAGAAGGAAAAACAAGCAGCAGTGTGTCTAAAGCTTGGGGGTTTTCAAACATCAATGGTCTCAAAATACACAGAAATATTCATAAATAGGTTGGGTGACGACTTATTACCTTTAAGGGCTTATTACCTTTTTTCATTTTTCCTCCCACTTTTATTAAGGTTATAATTAAAAAATAAAAATTGTATATATTCACAATGTACATGTTTTCATGTACATAGACTTTGTGAAATTAAATCAAGCTAATTAACATATCCATCACATTACACTTATTTGTGGTGAGAACATTTAGGAACTAATCTCTTAGCAATTGCCAAATATACACTATTAACTATAGTCACCACACTGTGCAACAGATCTCTAAGACATATTTTTCCTAACTAAAGCTTTCCCCCCCACCCTGAAATGGAGTTTCACTCTTGTTGCCCAGCCTGAGTGCAAGGTGCGATCTCGGCTCCCTGCAACCTCCACTTCCTGGGTTCAGGCAATTCTCCTGCCTCAGCCTCCTGAGTAGAGCTGGGATTACAGCTGCACCACCACACCCGGCTAATGTTTATAGTTTTAGTAGAGATGGGGTTTCATCACTTTGGTCAGGCTGGTGTTGAACTCCTGGCCTGAGGTGATCCACCTGCCCAGGTCTCCCCAAGTGCTGAGATTACAAGTGTGAGCCACCAAGCCCGGCCTAACTAACTGAAACTTTTTACCTTGAACCAACATCTTCCTAAGTACCCCTAATCTCCCAGACCCTGATAACCACCATTCCACTCTCTGCTTCTGCGAGAGAGTTTGACTTTCTTGGGTGCCACATGTAAGTGAGATAATGCAGTATTTTTCTTTCTGCGCCTGGCTATTTCATCTATGAATAGGTTCATCTATGTTCTTGCAAATGACAGGATTTCTTCTTTTGTAAGGCTTAATAGTATTCCACTGTACACATATACCACATTTTCTTTACCCATTCATCTATTGAAGAACACTTTCATTGTCTCTGTATCTTGACTATTGTAAATCATGCTGTGAGGAACACAGGAGTACAGATATCTCTTTGATTTCAATTCCTTTGGATATATACCCACAAGTAGGATTGGTGGATCATATGGAAGTTCTGTTTTTATTTTCTGTGGAATTTCCATACTCAAACTATTTTCCATATTGGTTGTACCAACATCATCAATGGTGTAAGACGGTACCTTTGTCTCACATTTTTCCAACACACTTGTTACTTTTCATCTTTGATAATACCCATTCCAGTAGGTATGAGGTAATATCTTGCTGTGGTTTTGTATTTTTTAGTAGAGACGAGGTTTTGCCACGTGGCTAGGCTGGTCTCGAATTCCTGATCTCAAGTCATCTGCCTTCCTCAGCCTCCCAAAGTGCTGGGATTACAGGCATGAGCCACTGCAACCAGCCGCTGACAGTGGTTTAACTTGCATTTCCCTGATTAATGATATTAAACACCTTTTGATATACCTGTTGGTCATCTGTATGTATTCTACTGAGAAATGTCTATTAAGGTCCTCTGTTCATTTTTTAATCAGATTGTTTTCTTGCTACTGAGTTGTATGGGCTCGTTGTATATCTTAGATGTTAACCCCTTATCAGATGTATGGCCTGGAAACATTTTATCCCATTCTGTAGGCTGCCTCTTCATTTTATTGATTGTTTACTTTTCTATGCACAATTTTTTTTAGTTTAACACAATCCCATTTGTCTATGTTTGCTTCTGTTGTACTTTTGAGGTCATATCCAAAACATCACTGCCCAGAACGTCAAAAAGCTTTTTCTCTGTGAGTTCTTCAAGTAGTTTTATACTTTTGGATCTTACTAAGTCTTTAGTCCATTTTGCAGTCAAATCCTTTACCCCTGAGTTATGCCCCCAATCTTTAGTCCATTTTGAATTGATTTTTGTATATGGTATGAGAAAGGGGTTTAATTTTTCTGTATGTGGATATCCAGTTTTTCCAATACCATTTATTGAAGAGACTCTCTTTGCCCCATTATGTGTGCTGGGCAACTTTGTCAAAGAGCCACCAACTGTAAATATGAATTATTTCTGGGCTCTCTATTCTGTTCCATTGGTCTATATGTCTGTTTCTACGCCATTACCATGCTATTTTCATATAGCTTTTCAGTATATTTTGAAATCAAGTCTTATGATGCCTCCAGTTTTGTTTTTTGGGGTTTTTTTTGGAGAGAGTTTCAACAAACCAAAATTTAATAGATGCAGCAAAAGCAGTACTAAAAGGAACTTTACAGCAATAAACTCCTACATCAAGGAAGAAGATCTCAGATAAACTTAACTTTACACCTTAATTTGAAAAAGAATAATAAACAGCCCAAAGTCAGCAGAAGGAAAAAATGGACATCACAGCAGAAGTAAATGGAGACTAGAACAACAATAGAAAAGATAAAACTGACAAACCTTTAGCCGAACTGAGAATAAAGACAGAAAATCCAAATAAATAAATTCAAAAATGAAAAAAAACAATACAACTATACAACTGATACCACAGAAAATCAAA
>NW_016107470.1:226833-228015 GCF_001604975.1 Cebus imitator
TATAAATGAAAGATGAGACATTATAACTGATACCACAGAAATACAAAAGAGACTACTATAAGCAAATATATGCCAACAAATTAGAAAACCTAGAAGAAATGGATAAATTCCTAGAAACATACAACCTATGACAAAGCTGAACACAGAAAATCTGAAGAGACCAATAACAAGTAAGGAGATTGTAAGTAAGACCAATAACAAAGAATATTCCAGGACTTCGTGGCTTCACTGGTGAATTTTACCAAACATTTAAAGAGAAGAAAGAATCAACACCAACCCTTCTCAAACTCTTGCCAACAACTGAAGAGGGAATCAAGCCTCCAAACTCATTTTACAAGGCCAGCAAGGACAGTACAAGAAATTAAAATTACAGGTCAATATCCTTGATAACCATAGATGCAAAAATCCTAGCAAATCAAATTCAACAATGCATTAAAAGGATCGTATACCACGATCAAGTGGGATTTATCCCTGGGGTGCAAAGATGGCTCCACATATGCAAATTAATTAAAAATAATACCACATTAACAAAATGAAGGATACAAATCCTATGATCATCTCAATAGATGGATAAAAATCATTTAAAAATTCAACATCCTTTCATGACAAAAACTCTCAACAAATTCGGTATAAAGAACGGACCTCAACATAATAAAGACCACATATGACATGTCCATAGCCAATATCACACTCAGTGGTAAAAAGCTGAAAGCCTTTCCTCTAGGATCAGGAGCAAAACAAGGATGCCCCCTCTTACCACTTCTGTTCAATATAGTACTAGAAGTTTTAGCCAGAGCTGTTAGGCAAGAAAAATAAAATGCATCAAAACCAGAAAGGAAGAAGTTAATTTGTCTCCGTTTGCAGATTATATAATCTTACATACAGAAAACCTTCAGAACTTCACCAAAAAACTGTTAGAACTCATAAATGCAGTAAAGTTGTAGGATACTAAAATCAACATATAAAAATCAGCAGCATTTCTATTATATATACTAATAATGAACTACCTAAAAAAGAAATCAAGAAAATGATTCCATTTACAATAGCATCAAGAAAGAATAAGGCCAGGTGCAATGGCTCACACCTGCAACCCTAGCACTTTGGGAAGCTGAAGCAGAAGGACTGCTTGAGTCCAGGAGTTCAAGTCCAGCCTGGACAACATAGTGAGACCTCATGTCTAAA
>NW_016107470.1:228780-247427 GCF_001604975.1 Cebus imitator
AAAAAAAAAAAAAAAAAAAAAAACGAAATAAAAACAAATAAAAGCTGGAAAATTTTCAACCAAAAAATTTTACTGGTGTCATTTATGAAGTACTTACTACGTGAAATGTCTAACAAATATGGTGTCAATTTACCCTTACAATCATCCTCTGAGGGATTATCATTATTTCCATTTTACAAATAGGAAAATTGAGTCTCTGATCCAGAGACAGAATTCAACCCCAAATCTGACTCCTTCCTTATGTTCTAAGCTGACTCTCAAACAAGTAACTAAGCAAACAATAGCTCTTACTAGATAGCACCATGCTGTTGAAACCCACCAGTTTCAAGGAACCTCTGCAGGTATCCATAATTAAGTTAGGACTGTTCCAACTTGAACCACTTGCTGTCAATTTAGTTTTAAAAATAGCTCCGGCCTGAGGCACAATGTGCCTCTTAGGAACCTCAAAATTGTTTTGTCAATCGGAGTAATCTTTACTGAAATGCTATAAATTCTTATCTTTTCCTCTTCTTCTTGGAGAACTGAGAACAAGTCTGGAATGTGTAAGATGTCTGCCCCTCCTTTATTCAACATTTTACAAAAAAATAAGGTGCCAGGATAGAGGACCTTGCATAGTCTCCTGTTGAGCTACCTGAGAAGAAAAGGCATTACTAAGCACTTATTACATCCCCAATTTTTTGCAACACGATCCTTCTCAAATACAATCATCCTAAGTTGGGCACTATTATTAGCTCTATTTTACAGACAAGAAAGCAGGGCTGAGAGAAGTCCAGAGCTTGTGTTCTTTCTACCCTCTCAACCATGCTGATTCTGTCACAGCTCTACTAGCTGCTTATCAGTGCTGCCCTCAGTAGCTCTGCTCCAAGACAAAAAAGGGTGAATAGCTCAACAAAAGAGAGGGGAATCAACAGTAGATAGATGTTTGAGCCTGCTCAGGACAACTTGTTGAGTGAGAAAATAAAAGGATGGACCCTACCCACAAAGAAATTAAATCCAGGAATAGTGTTAAGGCACATGAAAATAAGTAAAATAGAAAACACTCCTTTTTAAATCAGGAGTTCTCAATCTCAGCACTGCTGACAGTCTGTAACACTTTGTTGTGGGCTGTTCCGTGCATCTCTGGCGTCTACCCCCTAGATGCCAGTAGCACCCCTTCCCAGAATGACAACAATCAAAAATGTCCCCAAACACTGCCAAATGCCCCTGGGGGTCAAAAAAAAAAAAAAAATCACTAGCCATCCCCACCTGTTGAGAATCACTGCTCTGAATGAGACAGGTGTTGAAATACACCTATCATTATTATTTCAGGTTATTCCACAGCTTCGTGTTAGGTGCAAGCTTTCAGAGTTCTTTTTCAACATACAAATCAATCAAGATTTATATTCTCCAGAGGAAAAAGCCCCCCAAATTACTTGTTTATCAAAGACATTAGCAACACTTGAGAGACAATTATCTCAAACCTGTGGCTTGTTGAAAAATTAATTTACCCTATCCATGCTTTGATCTTCTAGCAAATTATTTCCTGAGACGAGATTTAACTTGTGAGGGCCTGACAGGCTAACCAGCTGTCAGACAGGAACTGGCAACAAATTCCAAATGTCAAGTGGAGAGGGGGCTTCTCGTCCTTCCCAAAGGAACCCTGCTCAGCAACATACCAAATGTCACAGAGGGGTCCAAGTTTTCCACGAAAGAGCAGAGGTGCAAGAATCGACAAAGCTTAGCTTTGTTTAAATTTATATTTCAGTATTTGTCACGAAAGGGTTTTTGTCGTTTCTTTAGTTCTTAATTTCAAAATAAGCAAGAGTCACAACTCAAGTGGTCTCCTTGCTTCTCTCTCCCTTTCCCTAAAAGAAAGAGGTAGCTTCCAGTCTTCCAACAGCTCTTGCTCAGCTCACACCTGACCTGCAAGGTGTGTGCTGCCAGCCAGGTGGAACAGATGCACCCTGAATAAAATGCTTTATTAGAAACCACCGCTTTACCTAAAGGGGTGCCAACTGCGAACTAAGACCAGAGAGTTAATTGTATTGTGGGTTTACACCTTATCATGTGTAGCAGGCAGAAAAAGGTGTCCAACTTCTAATTCCAAAATCTGTGAATATGTTACATATGTGGTAAAAGTCACCGTGCAGACGGCAGTAAGGTTAAGGACTTGGAGATGGAGAGATTTTCCTGGATTATCTAGAAGGGCCCAATCTAATCATGAGTCTTTTTAAAAAGTCTTTTCTTTCTGTGGTCAGAGAAAGAAGGGATCACATAAGAGAAGCTAGAAGAAACAGCAGGAGTAAAAGTCACTCAACTTGCTATTGCTTTGAAGATGGAGGAAGGGGTCACAAGCCAAGGAATATGTGATCTCTAAATAGATTCTCACCTAAAACCTTCAGAAGGAACTGATCCTGCCGAAACCTTGATTTTATTCCAGTGAGACCTGTGTCCAACTTCTGATCTACACAACTGTAATATAATAAATATATGTGTGTGTGTTTGTGTGCGTGTGATTGTGTTTTGAGATAGTCTTGCTCTGTTGCCCAGGCTGGAATGCAGTGGTGCAATCTCAGCTGGCTTACTGCAACCTCAACCTCCCAGGTTCAAGTGATTATTTTGCCTCAGCCTCCCAAGTAGCTGGGAATACAGGCACCACCGGCCACCACGTCTGGCTAATTTTTTTTGTATTTTTTGGTAGAGACAGTTTTACCATGTTGGCCAGGCTGGTCTTGAACTCCTGACCTCAAGTGATCTGCCCACCTCAGCCTCCCAAAGTGCTGGGATTACAGGTGTGAACCACCGTGCCCCACATGTGTGCTGTTTTAAGCATGAAATTTGAGAGTTTTATTACAGCAGAAAAACTAAGAGACTTTGGTCCCTGAAAGTGGGGTGCTACTATAACAAACACCAAAAAATGTGGAAGTGGCTTTGGAATTGGGCAGTGAATGGAGCCTGGAAGAATTTTGAGGAACATGGTAGGAAAAGTCTACGTTGCCTTAAACGGACCTATTAATAGAAATATAAATAATAAAGACTGTTTGTGAGGACTCAGAAAAGGTGAGGACACGGTAGAGAGAACATAAACTGCCTTAGAGAATACCTCAACTGTCAGAACACAAGAAATCACAAATACCTAGATTCTTACAGCCCATTTGCTGCCTACTGTGCACCAAGCAAATAGAGTCCCAAAGCGGGGAAAGGCCCTAACAACTCAGGGACAACTCTGTCACCCAGCAGGTGTACTGTATTTTCTGTCTCACTTCATGCTGAGAGTAAAGCCGTGCTTCTTGCATGTTACTCATTTCCTAGCCCTGTGACCTGCGGTGGACCACCTCTCTGAAGGTCACTTGGAGATGATCATAGTACCTGGGAGGTCACACGTGAAAACTCTCAGCACAGTGCCCAGTACAGAGAAGGCACCAAAAATGTGAGCTATTTCTCTATCTGGAGAGAAAGAAGGGTGGACAAGAACAGATCCTTCTTTTCTCCTGCAGGAAAGCCCCTGAGGACTCTCCCCCACAAAGACTAAGGGCCTCAGCATCAGGGAAGGAAACAGAGGCAAATGGAGGGGATCCTCAGGAAGTCATATAAATCAAAGGCAAGGTTTGGGGACCTAATGGGGCTATTCCGAAAGCAAAGGACATAGGTTCTGAGGTATGGGGAAACTGCCCGAGGCAGGAGAGAAAGAAGAAAAGGAGGCTGCCTTGTTTCTTTGGGTGACTCTATTGCTGGAAACTTGCCCACTGCAGTCTGAGAACACTGGGCAGAGTTACTGTGCCACTGTCAGTGCCAACTTGGACAGGAAGTGATGTGGCCGATCCCACGGTTGTGAGGCCAGCAGGAGGGGCAAAGGGGGCATCCTCAAAGAAAGACATCATTTTAAATTCTCTAGCCTGGCTTCTTACCTCAGCTTCCCCTCGCCCCAGCCTCCACCCATCTCATCCATGGAATTATAATACACAACTCAAAAGACTAATTGTTGTTACATGGGCAAAATTTTACAGAAACTTGTAGAATTTTCTACTTAAGAATAAACAGCTTTCTCATTATAAACATGATTTAGTGTTGGTGCTTTCATAAAGTTTCTAGAAGAAGCCATCAGAGGAAGAAAAAAGGCACTAGAAACATCATCCTTTCTGTCTCTTTACATCTGTACCCTTGACTATAAATTACAGGAGTTCATTCCCCAGGATGAACAGTCAGTAGTTAAATGTCAGCCAGCAGGCTGCTGCATAACTAAGACAGAGAAAAATCACCCTAGGAGTGATCAAGATAAAACTAAGGGGCAAATAAGTAAATAGTTCTCTGCCGGTATGTTTTAAAGACATATGTCTGCCAACACAATCAACATTTTTGCTTAAAAGCGGCATTTTCCCCTTTTCTTTCAAGAAAACCTCCCTAGTGCCTGCTGAGAAGATATCACATCTTACATTACTTTCTGTTGATAATGAAATCCACAGCCTCCTCAGCACTCTGATTGAGGCACAAATTTTGTAGACCAAAGCACGTGTGCCCAACTGAGCACAATAATGCTTTCAAAAAAGAACAAGTTTCAAAAGTTCTTTTAACAATTCCATTGTTCAGGATTCACAAGCTGGAAAAATGTACATTTCTGCATTACATTTTCTGAATTTTCACAAGCTGGGTCAGTCTAAAGGCTCATTCTTCATACTCCCACCAACTATTTCTTACTCTATGCCCTTTCCAACTAAATCAAGATAGGCAGTTATCAAAGCAGATGCATTATTTGGGTCCACGAGACAACAGAATTTGTTCTGCCCACCCCTTTCTCCCGAGCTGCAAGCCTCTGTTCCTGTGGATAAAAATGCAGAATGACAAAAAGTCTGAGTGACTTATACTATTCTCCTTATCTCAACACAAATGTGAAATTTGGGAGTGTCAGCTAGTCAATCTCCAGATCTTCCTAAAGATAATGTGCCTGGTGATGTTTTGCTTTTCACAAACATGGAAAAGGGGAGGTATGGCTTAGAGGCAACCACATAATGAACTTAGCTGCCGAAAACTAATTCCAGCCTACTTCCAGAAGATTAAAAGCAACATATAATGCAGAGAGACTGATCAAAGCCCCCGTGATATTTGCATGTGTCTCACTCTATCAGGAACAAGAAATGCCACCTCAGTTTTGATGGACTGGGCCTCCAAAAAACAGCTTCTCTCATCCTTGGCTTCTCACCCAGCAGTACCATCTTCAAATTAGGACAATCCAGATACCAGAATATGATCCAGTAAAAACTATTCAGGATTCAGATAAGTCAAATAAAGGTCAGATGGTCTTAGGAGTGTTTTGGAGGAGGAGAAAATGTATACATAATTTTCCATTTTCTATGCCTGTCCAGGAGCAGTAAGTAGTATTTAGACTGTGCCTGGCACTTTAAATGTATATTATGCCTATGTCATCTGTCCCCTAGAAGAAGCCCAGTGATAAATTTTCTCTATGTCCATTCTTCAAATGGGGAAACAGGCTTAGAAAGGTTAAACATGCCTGAAGTCATGAATTGGCAAATCTAAACTCTGCACCCACACTAATGCTCTTAACCTATGATACACAGTGATTAGCAAGAGATTCTAAAAATAGCTACAACTCCTCCAAATCACCCCTGGGGTTCAATGAATTTTACTGAAAATAATTAATGATTATCTCCTTTTTTTTTTTTTTTTTTTTTTTTTAAAACAACCTTTGTTCAAAACCTCACACATTCAGCTTTGCCTCTGACGGGCAATAAGTCACAATATCTCCATGGCACTGGCTTCAAAGCAATGCAAATATTCAGAAGTGCTTTCCTCTTCAAAGACATCACTGCAGGACAAAATCCAATTCCAAAACTGTTCGGACCAGCAACATGGTGCCAGAGATGCCCCATTATCTTCGGCAAGGCACCCAGCCTGCAAGCACAGCCACCTCCCTGCTCCCTCCTGCAGCTGTGTACACAAGGTTTATTATACCCCAATGGCCAGCTTTGCTTTCTTGCCAAGAGATAAGAAAAACAAGGTTGAGACCCTACTGCTGGTATGAAAATCTTCAATCCACACTCCAGAAATCTGGAAGCACACTTCTACATAATAAATTCAAGCGGTTTTACTCACTTCCACGATGTTCCAAAAACAGTGATAAAGGCTGTATTTTATTCCCAGGGTAAGGCTTAAGCAGCAAATAAGATGCTTAAGCCAAGAAGCTTGGTGAAGACTTTCGTATAAGGAATGTTAAGCTTCTGAGTATCAACTATATATCTAAATTTAAAAATAAAACAATTAGAAAGCAGAATGTTTGTTACCAGGGGCTGGAGGGAGGAGGAGGAAATGGGGAGTTAAGGGTTGAATGGGTGCAGAGTTTCTATTTAAGAAGATGAAAGAGTTCGGGAGATGGATGGTGATGATGGCTGCACACCAATGTAAACATACTTAACATCGCTGAACTATACACTCAAAATGATTCAAATGGTTAAAAAAAAAAAAAGATGAATGCTCTCAAGCTCCTTTTTAATCTGTGCACACTGTTAAGTCTAAGTGGGGCCTAAGTTCTCTTTAGAGTCATCTAAGGAAAGGACTGACCACAGGGGCTCAGAGTGGCCCCCACAGATGATTTTACAGTCTAGTCTATAATATCTCTGTTTGTGATCATGTCCAGTGAATGTTTTACACTAATTATCTGATAGGAAAAAACCAAGTTGTTGAAATTCCTCACTCATGTGCATGCTACTTGGAGGCCAGGTGGACGTCTCAGGTGGGTACCTAGACAAAAGTTCTCTTCTGTCTTGGTATCACAATATAACATAACAACAACGTAGAACCCCCCCCCACCCCCCCCCCCACACACAATGAAGTAGCTACATTTTTTCCCAATGTATGGGCTATTTCAGAGTAACACTGAGCAGATGCCAGAAAGTTTTATTCTGCCACAGCTCAGAATAAAATGGCCTCTGGTTCACTATGGTCTCTTTCTTCATCTTAGGCAAATAAAGACGTCGCAAAAAGAAAAGCACTAATGTTGCTGTACTCCAGGTTAACTACTGATGCTGTATTTTCATCACTTGAGGCTGGACCAAGAGTCACATCTCAAATGACAAAGTCCCACAATCAAATCTTTTCATCCAACTCTCAAACTGAGAGTTTTGCTTTCCAACTGTTGACCTATTTAATTGCTTTTTTCTCTCCCTCAAGCCTGAATGTTCTAATTTGTAAGCCAATGTTGATCCCAAATTAAGTACTACTTTTATTTTTTCTTTGAGACAGGGTCTCATTCCATCACCCAGGATGGAGAATAGTGGTAGTGGTACGATTACAGCTCACTGTGCCCTCGACCTCCTGGGTTCAAGCGACCCTGGCACCTCAGTCTCCTGAGTAGCTGGGACTACAGGCATGCACCACCACAATTTATTTTTCATAGAGGCAAGGCCTTGCTTTGTTTCCCAGGCTGGTCTGGAACTCCTGGCCTCAAGTGATCCTCCTGCATGGGTTTCCTGAAGTGCGGGGATTACAGGCCTGAACCACCACACTTAGCCAATTAAGTACTTCTTACCACTGTTTTAGCATAGTTTCCCCCTCACTGCAGGGACTTTAAAAAAAAAAAAAAAAAAAAAGAGGAAGCAAACCTTGAGTTAAAACTCTGACTTTTACCAGCCTGAGTCCCTAAACTTGTTTTGAGTTACATAAAATATGATCAGTTTCCTTTAAAGTTTGCATAACTCATTTTTTTTTTTTTTTTGAGACAGTTTCTCTCTTGTTACCCAGGCTGGAGTGCAGTGGCACAATCGTGGCTCATTGTAGCCTCTACTTCCCCAGGCTGAGGCGGGAGGATCACCTCTGAAGGAGGTGAGGTTCCCAAGTAGCCGGAACTATACAGGCATGCCCTACCATGCCTAGCTAACTTTTGTATTCTTCATAGAGACAGAGTTTCATCATGTTGTCCAGGCTAGTCTCGAACTCCTGGGCTAAAGCACTACGCCCTCCTGGGCTTCCCAAAGTGCTAGGATTACAGGCATGAGCCACTACTCCCAGCCACTCAATTAATTTTTAAATGCCACTACAAAACTGATAATTAACATCAACAATAAAATACTTAAAATAAGCCCAATCCTCCCTAATACAAACATATTCTTAGCAATTAGAAGAGTATCACAACTAAAACATGAATAGCTAGGCAGGTCAACACCACAGAGCTAGGCAGAGCAACACAAGAGAGGTCAAGAAACAGACACAGCCATGTGGGATTTAGTCAGAGGGAAAATGGACTATTAATCAATGACTGGGAAAACCAGTAGCTATCTCAGAAAAAAAGGAAATTGGGATCCACACATATACAAAAACAGATACAATATGGAAAGATAATTTAATATGAAAATACTGAAACTACAGAAGTATCAAAAGAAACCCTGAACATTTTTTTTTTTTTTTTGAGCTAGAGTCTTAGTCTGTCACCCAAACTGGAGTGCAGTGATGTGATCTCGGCTCACTGCAACCTCCGCCTCCCAGGTTCAAATGATTCTCCTGCCTCAGCCTCCTGAGTAGCTGGGACTACAGGCATGTGCCATCATGCCCAGCTACTTTTTGTACTTTTAGTAGAGATGGGGTTTCACCATGTTAGCCAGGATGGTCTTGATCTCCTGACCTTGTGATCCGCCCGCCTCAGCCTCCTAAAGTGCTGGGATTACAGGTGTGAGCCACCGTGCCTGGCTGACATTTTTAAAAAAATAATTTTAAGATGGGGAATGGCTCTTTCTCTTTATGACATTAAATCCAAATACTTTAAAATAAGCTGCTGATAAATTCATCTACATGGAAAAAATGTAATATAATCCGAGTCAAAAGATGAACAAACTGCAAACAACTCCAATGCTTGTCACATGAGAGGCTCCCTTAGGTATAATGTAATACAACTTGGTAGCAGCCCAATGGCAAAGGATATGAACAGTTCGCAGAAAGATAAATACAAATAGCTCTTATAAATTTATGAAAATATGCTCATTCTCCTAAAAGAAATGCAAATTAAAACCAGATGAGGTACCATTTTTCACTTAACAGATTGGCAAAGATTAAGAAATTCCATAACATACTGTGCTGGCATGGATATAAAGAAACAGGTACTTTCATACCTTGCCTGTGAGAGCATATATTAGCACAGCTTCCATGAGAGGCACTTGGAGTACTATCTGTGACAAGTGAAAAGGCACATATCCTTTTACCTGGTAATTCCATGTTCAAACACCATTGTTAGGCTCACTATCACATGTGAGCCTAACAATATATGTACAAAGTTAGCCCTTGCAGCATAGTTGGATGTAGCAAAATAAATAGGAAACTAATTAAACAAAATATAGTTTAAAATAATACTATGCTGCTGTTTAAAATTATTAAAAAGCAAACAAACCCATACCTCTATATGGAGCAGTCTGAAGACATAGTTCCATGAAAAAAAGGTATGTAACAACACACTAAGTCTGTTACCAATCTGTGATTTAACAGGGTGAGAGAATATGATCACGGATGCATAAACACCCACTTTTAAAAAGATAAAGAACAGAGTTATCTCTGTTTTTTTTTGTAAAGACAGGGTCTTGATAGGTTGCCCAAACTGGTCTTGAACTCCTGGCCTCAAGCAATCCTCCAGCCTTGGCTGGGATTACACGCGTGAGCCACCACACCCAGCCTTAAAATCTGTCATAAAGCCAATATTCAAGGGTTTTTCCCACATGAGAACCAATGATGGTCTTATGTGTACTGCTCCCACAATAAAAGCCATATTTCAAATTACATCTAAGATAGTCTAAGACTTCTAGGTCTACCGCTGCTGGTGTTGCCTGCCATCTCCTACCAGTGGGCTGGGGAACAGTCATTTCTCTCTCCTCTCACTTGCTGGGAGAAATGCCTGAGAGACAGCACCAGGAGGCTCATACTCCTTGAAGACTTCAGGATTTTTCAGGTTGCTCATTAGCTCCATAATTTAAGTGACTAAGATCACAAAATCAGAATTCCTACTTTTGTGTTCTCCAAGAAAGGTCTCATTCTCCTCAGAGGTAAAGAGGGATACATGTGGGTTTGCAAGCAGAACTTAATTAAAAGCAACCTGAACAGGGAACAACTAATTTGTCAATAGCTTCAGGTAACCAAATTTTAGAAACAAACTGATCCTTTATTTTAGAAATTCTAGAAAAATAGTGATCCTTTGGGTGACAAATGCAATTTTTTGTAAAACTGTGCAGTTTCCAAGGAGTCCTTGCAAAATCCCTAATTCCAGTTTTAATGGAGAAACGGCAGCCAGGAGAGCAGAGAAACCAGCCCAACCTTTGCTGCTTATTCTCCTAAATCACAGCACTAATGTCACCATGTGCCTGCAAAAAAAAAAAAAAAAAAAGCCACACTTATTAGAGCCATTGACAATTCTGGCCACCTCAAAAATACAACCGTCTACAGCCTTTTGTAGGCCTCACTTTGGGAGGCCGAGGCAGGCGGATCACTTGAGGCCAGGAGTTTGAGACCAGTCTGGCCAACATGGTGAAACCCTGTCTCCAATAAAAAAAAAAAAATACAAAAATTAGCTAGGCATGGTGGCGCATGCCTGAAATCCCAGCTACTCAGGAGATTAAGGCATGAGAATCGCTTGAACCAGGGAGGAGGAGGTTGTAGTGAGCCAAGATAATGCCACTGCACTTCAGCCTGGGCCACAGAGCAAGACTCTGTCTCAAACATATGTACGTATATATACAGATATATACATATTCTGTCAAAAATCAGGGTCCTTGAGTTTAAGAAGCAAGAGTTGGCTGGAAGCAGTGGCTCATGCCTGTAATCCCAGCACTTTGGAAGGCCAAGGCGGGCAGATCACCTGAGGTCAGCTGTTCGAGACCAGCCTGGCCAACATGGCAAAACCCCGTCTCTACCAAAAAGACAAAAATTAGCAGGCCGTGGTGGCACATGCCTGTAATACCAGCTACTCAGGAGGCTGAGGCAGAAGAATCGCTTGAACCCAGGAGGCAGAGGTTGCAGTGAGCCGAGATCACGTCACTGCACTCCAGCCTGGGAGACAGAGTAAGACTCTGTCTCAAAAAANAAAAAAAAAGAAAAGCAAGAGTTTCGGATTGACTAACCAAAGCAATAGACAATAGTAATTTACAAGCATGTTAATACCTGCATCAGTGAGATTCAATCAAACAGAGGCCTGCAGAGAGACAGAATACCAAAATTACTGTTTCAGAAACATTGATCAAAACCAATCAGTAGCCAGGCAGGGTGGCTCCCAGCACTTTGGGAGGCCATGGTGAGCAGATCACCCGAGGTCAGGAGTTCGAGGCCAGCCTGACCAACATGGTGAAACCCTATCTCTACTAAAAATACAAAAATTAGCCAGGTGTGGTAGTGGACACTTGTAATCCCAGCTACTCAGGAAGTAGAGGTTGCAGTGAGCCGAGATCGCAGCACTGCTCTTCAGTCTGAGTGACAGAGAAAGACCCTGTCTCAAAAAAAAAAAAAAAAATGCAAGTGACATACTACCTGAAACAATAGTGCCAGCCTGGCCTAAGCTAAAATAAATCCAGCCATAATTTAAGACAAGCAAGTCTCTGTAACAAATGAATTATCTTCCTTTGAAGACTGATTTGAATTCTTACATACCAAACACTCCCAAAAGTTACTTGAAAAGTCAAATAATAAAAGGCAGAGTTATTGTCAAGAAAAAAACGAAAAGAACTACAGAACAACTTAATCAAGTAAAGGCTGGGGAAAGTGGAATGGAGGGGAAAGAGCTGTATTATTTCATCAACACGTTGAAGACAATCACAACACTTAGTTCCTGCCATCCTGGTAGCCAAAGCAGAAAAGGGAATCAGGTAAACTGGGAGTCCCAACTGTTCATCAAGGAAGTGTTTTCCTAACAGTGAACTGAAATACATACTTCCTCATATAATGGATTCTGAACAGTATACTTAATCTTCATCAATGTTCATTTAACAACAGATATCTATTTAAGTGTCTTCTATGTTTCCAGGTTCTGTTCTAGGAGCTTGATGTACCATCAACCAGCAAACTAGCTAAAGCTTCCTGCCCTGGAGAAGTCCATATTCTATTGGAACATGCTGAAAATAAACTAAAAATATAACAGGTAAATTCCGTAATAATACTGGTTGATTTGTGATATGGGGAAAAAATAAATAAAAAAGAGGCCAAGTTGATTAAGAGGGACCAGGGGTGCCAGGGGAAGACAGATTATAACTTTGAATAGTCAACAGTACTGAGATGGTGACATCTGAGCAAAGACCTCATTGAGATGAGGACAGAGCACTTCAGGCACAGGAAGGAGCCAGTGCAAAGGCTATAAGGGGAAGCAATAGGGATATCTGTGGAAGAGCAGAGAGGGGGCAAGCATAGGAAAAGCTACAGAATAAAAAGGGACCTGGCAAGGACAGCCATGGAGTTACCTGTAAAAACTTTTCCTCCCATGGAAATAGGGAGGCAACAGAAAGTCTATGCAGTGCCACAATCTGACTTTTGTTTCTAAAAGGTGGCTGTTGAGAACGGATTGTAAGGGAAGCAGACAGTTCAGTTATGAGGCTAGTGCAGTAATCCAGGTGACAGAGGATGGTGGGAGTGGAAAGAGGCAGAAGGACGAATATTCTGCACATATTTGAAGGTGGAACTAACAGGATTTGCTACTGAATTAAAGGTAGGGTGTATGAGACAGAAGAGTAAGGATGATTACAAAGTTCAGGGGTTTTACCACCAGAAAACCATGGGGAGGAGTTGTTTGGAGGAAACAGGAAATTCTGTTACGGCTACATTGAATTTGAGGTGGCCACCTGGCACTCGGGTGTAGATACTGGGAAAGAGCTGAACCTACACAGTGAAACTGGAGAAAAAAGTCAGAGCTGGAGACCTAAATGTGAGAATGATTGGAATATCGACTACTTTTTTATTTATTTATTTATTTTTGAGACAGAGTCTTACTCTTGCCAGGGTGAAGTGCAGTGGCATGATCTCAGCTCACTATAACCTCCGACTCCCTGGTTCAAGCGATTTTCCTGCCTCAGCCTCCCAAATAGCTGGGACTACAGGCATGCGCAACCATGCCCAGCTAATTTCTGTATTTTTAGTAGAGATGGGGTTTCACCATGTTGGCCAGGATGGTCTTGATCTCCTGGCCTCATGATCCACCTGCCTTGGCTTCCCAAAGTGCTGGGATTACAGGCACGAGCCACCACACCTGGCCCATGAACCACTTCTTAAAGCCATGAGAGAAGATGAGGTCACCACAAGAATGAATGTCTACAGAAAAGAGATCAAGAATTGAGACCTTATAGAAGACTCTTAATATGATCATGTTTTGCATTATCCGTCAATAAAAGCAAAAGGCTAACATTAAGTCAGGGAAGGCATTTTCATGGGAAACCACAGCTCAGCAGTGCAGGCATTTAGCTTTTGGGCCAATTCTGGCTTGATTCCCATGAGCTGTCAACACCAAGGGAGGAGTAATGAAGTGAAAACCAGGGCAGGTCAGAGGCTGGTGGTCAGGAGAGCACAGGCAGACACACATGGCTAAGCCTAAAGGAGTGCATTAGCGTTTACAAAGTGAGCTACATTCTATACCAAAGTCACTCATCAGAAAATAGCAAATTCAAATCCAAAAGGTAGTCTGCAGTCCCTTCCAGATCTGTCTCTGCAGAATAACCATTATGGCATTTGCCTTCTGCCAGTTCAGTCCCACTCTGGGTCCCCGGCCTGGAGAACAGACCCTAGGGCACTCCCTTCCTCATGAGCAAAAGGGCTCAAAACCAATGTCTCTCTCTGAGTCTCAGCACTGAGAAAGAGTACTGAGTACCCCCAGGACGACACAGAGCATCTGCTCTCCTTGTGAGAATCATGAAGGAGACTGAGTAAGCACAGAAAGGAGCATTAGGAGTGTTACCTAGCTGCGTGTATGTGCACTCCCATACACAGAGCCCTCTTAAGACTTTTAACTGCCCAAAATAACCATAATATACATATTTGTACCAAACCTTGGTCCAAAAACACTTAAGGCACCTTCTTTCTTTTTTTTTTCTTTTTTTTTTTTTTTGAGACAGAATCTTGTACTGTCACCCAGACTGTAGTACAGTGGCACGATCTTGGCTCACTGCAATCTCTGCCTCCTGGGTTCAAGCAATTCTCCTGCCTCAGGCTCCAAGTAGCTGGGATTATAGGCGTGAGCCACCACGCCCGGCCGAGGCATCTTTCAAAACTAGATGTAACTGTGTTTACCTTTAATTTTAAAAACAGAAAAAAAGAAAGGAAAAAAAACCTCAGTACAAGGGAAACAATAGTAAAATAAGACCTAAATTAGTTACCATCATGCAGCTCCACTTTTTTTCAGTATTGGGGTATAGATTTGGTTAAAGCAATGAGGAAATCACAATCTCTTATAAGATTTACATTATTCAATAAATCAAACATTTTCCCAAGAAATGTGCCATCATTTTTCAGTATCAAGGCCTACCAGCAACTTTTCTAACAGTTCTCCAAAAAAGGGCCACTGAGAGAGGTAAAAGGGATCATCATGTGTGAGTTTCCTGTGGCTATTTCTTAAACTTTTCTCATTTCTAAGTAATGTAAGCTGAAGACATGGTAGGTGCTCATTCAATAAAAGAATCTGGGCCATGCACCATGGCTCACGCCTGTTACCCAGCACTTTTGGGAGGCCGAGGCGGCGAGCAGATCACAAGGTCAGGAGTTCGAGACCAGCCTGACCAACGTGGTGAAACCCCATCTCTACTAAAAATACAAAAATTAGCTGGGAGTGGTGGCACATGCCTGTAATCCCAGCTACTCAGGAGACTGACGCAGAAGAATCGCTTGAACCTGGGAGGCGGAGGTTGCAGTGAGCCAAGACAGTGCCACTGTACTCTAGCCCAGGCAACAGAGTGAGACTCCATCTCAAAAAAAAAAGAAAAAAAAAAGAAAAAAAAGAGATGCAGGTTAACAGCTGAGGAAGAACCCAAAGTGCAGCAGTCTGATACCAACTGAGGCTTCATCCACCTCCTTTAAAAATCAATCAAGCAGACAAGACTTCAGCATTCTCATAAACTTACAGAGTCTACCTAAGACTCTTGCCTAAATAGATGGCCCCCACACCTCATAAAAAGGAGTATGAAGGTAAACATGCAGAAATGGTCAAGATTCCCACAAAAGAGATTCGAATTTCAACAATTAGATGGTGAAAAACAATTGAGGTACTAATGTTTTGTTTCTCATAGCAATGATGATTATGTTTTGTCATCTTGCTTCAGAGAATTCTGATTTCATATCTTTTATATAAGACAGAAATCTCCTAGTAAGAGTATAAGCAACAGTTCAGCAGTTTCACTTTAGAAAGAAAAATACCAAGGCAGATTGATGAGGCCTTAATAAATTTTATTTCTGTCAAAAGACCCCATCTCTACCCTTCTCTTAACAGTAGCATCCACTTTTAATTGGCTGCCAAAACCATATTAGTTCAGGCAACTAAACAAAAATCAACTGACCGATAAGGTAGCAAGAACACATGGAAAATCAATATATTTAAAAAATCAAGAAAAAAGTAGTATAATTTCTTGATTAAAATACAGATCTAGAGCCTTGGGAAACAACTAATGGAAAGTTACCAAGTTGTTGGTACAGCTCTCCAACTCATAAAAGATTAATCAGTCCTGTCCAAAAACTAGCACCTGTTTTCCATATCTAGGCAGATTTCTGAGGCATAACGTTTTCAAAATAAAACCCCAAAATATGGATATAACCAATTATAAAAACTATTTCCGAATCAGAATACAGGCCATTAAATCTTTTCGAGTTAAATATAGTTTTCCATTATGGTGGATTATAATGTTGTTACCAAATATTTGCTAACCCCCTGAGAGAGGATCGTATCTCCCATTGTTATGTGACTTATAGCATCTCTGTGGAAGAATTAATCGCACTTCTCTATCCCCATTACTGACAGGCCTGGCCATGACTTTCTTGAGCCAACTGAAGGCGAGCAGAAGTGACACACAAGCAGAAGTGTTACTAACTATGAATGAACTAGTCATTCCCTTATTTTTATGAGACAAAGTCTCACTCTGTCAAGCAGGCGGGAGTGCAGTGGTGTGATCACAGTTCACTGCACCCTCAACCTCCCCAGGCTCATGTGATCCTCCCACCTCTGCTTCCCAGGTAGCCAGGACTAAACGTGTGTGCCACCACACCCAGCTAATTTTCATATTTTTGGTAGAGATAGGGTTTCACCACATTGCCCAGGCTGGTCTTGAACTCCTGAACTCAAGTGATCCATCCACCTGAGCCTCCCAAAGTGCTGGGATTACAGGCGTGAGCCACCACGCCCGGCCATGGTCATTTCCTCTCTTAACTTCTGCCATAAGTATGTCCCAGAGTGGTATGACTCATTAAGCCTAGAAATTAAATTGTTTTAAGTCACTGAGCATTACTAGACTAACATGAGTGATGAAACTACTTATTTTTTAAAACTGTTTTAATGATCAATGAAATGATTAATACCTAGAGCAGTCAAAAAGAAGGTAGACAGAACTGTAGCTCTTACTGCCAGCTAATTTTCATGCTAACCATCTGCATAACAAATAAACTAAATATAACTTCTGTCCTTTTCAAAACTAAAGTTTTTGCCTTAAAAACACATGCTTTAGGGGGAGGAGGAAAACCTAAATGATTTGTTTGTCTGACCTTTAGAAGACCTTATTGAGAACAATAGTATGTTAAAAGATGACAAGGTTCTACAGCTCACCGTTCCAAAGGCATGTAATTAATCTCTAACTGATGGGGGATAAAACAAGGATCGAGGTTATAAACTTAACCGGCATACCAGTCTCCTGGCAAAATAAGGAAATGTAATTGCCTAGGATTTTATGGGAGGCCGAAATCATTCCGAAAAGTCCAGGTTCTTCTTTAGCTTTTTAGTATTAGTCTTTGCATGGAAATCTTACCAAGATCTGAGGATGTGAATAGTTTCACAAATGACTGCTTAAAACAGAACTTGATAAAAATTACTAGGCCTCTCAAACTTTTTTCTAGAAGCCAAAGAAAAACAATACCTAGCTACTTTCATACAAATATACATGAATTAAAATTTTAATTTCTGAAGGAAAAATATTCAACACAATCTCTTGCAAATCTGTGGCAGATCCTGACAAGTTGGAAGTCCAGAGAAACTAAGAACACTTACTAGGATAAGGATGACAGATCTTGATATCCAGAGGCTATGGTGAGGGCCGGCTTTGGGGGAAAAGGCACAATTACAAGGTGCCTAGTAAAAGTTGAAAGACTATCCTGGGGAAACTCCACATAGGCTTCATGGAGTTGTGGTTTCCTGTAAGACTTGGGTCCCTGAGCCTGCCTCTACCCTTTACTTCCTGCCAGAGTTCTACTTTTCTTGTTCACTGTATGTCATCTAAGGTCACTGCCCTTTCTCTGCTCCTCTGGCCTAAAGTAAACAAGGTGGATCTTTGGGAATTTTTCCTAGGGAGTTTTATAGTCAGGAAATACTACATCCTAGGTCTTCCTTCCTTTATCTTCCCTCCCTGCTCCTCCTCCTCACACACTTAACCACCATGGCGTAACAATATTAATGTTTCTTTCCAAACACAAAAAAGCAAAGGTAACACACACCTGGCAGGAAATAGTAGAGTTTTGTTTCTAGAACCCATGCTGTAGCCCCTCCCCTAGATTGAATCAGATGCCCTCGAAGTGTCCAGCCCAAAACTAAAGGTAAAAAGCAAGGAAGAAATGGAAAAGTAAAAACTGCCCTGGATCACTGTGGGTCAAGGAGGGAAACGGGGAGGCTCAGGATGAAACATGGTTTCCATGGATTTGGTGCCCCCCGAACCCAGCCTGGGACCTGAGCTTAAATACAGACTTCAACATGTGAACAACTGCTTTAAGCCAGGATTCAAATCAGACGGGTCTCTAAAACAGGTAAGCACAGTTATTTGGTCAAACTGGATGTGAGGTCAGAGGTTTACAACATCTTTTGTTTGAAAAGTTCCCAAGAAAATGATTCATAAATATATAAACTTCAAGTCCATTAAGCAGTGTTTCCTCCTTTTGCTATCAAAGTTGACAGAGCAGGAAAGAGTGACAGTTTTTTCCACAGTACTAAGGGTACTTCATCAGATCATTTAGGGCTAAGAATCCTCAAGGTTGGCTGGGCACAGTGGCTCACACATGTAATCCCAGCACTTGGGGAAGCCGAGGCAGGTGGATCACTTGAGGTCAGGAGTTCAAACTAGCTTGGCCAATATGGTGAAACACTGTCTACTAAAAACACAAAAGTTACCCAGGTGTGGTGGGCACATCTGTAATTGCAGCTGCTTGGGAGGCTGAGGCAGGAGAATTGCTTGAACCACGGAGGCAGAGGTTGTGGTGAGCCAAGATCAGGCCACTGCACTCCAGCCTAGGCAACAGAGCGAGACTCTGTCTCCACACGCACACAAAAAAATCCTTAAGGTCTTATTACTCATTCTTAACCTCAAAAGGTGAGCCTCTGGCACACCCTTCCCTACAATAGGCAGAATTAAGCCCAGACACGATATCCCCTCTCTTTCTCAGATGCTTACCTTCTCTACAAAGTGCAGAGGTGCTTACCTTCTCTACAAAGTATAAAAGACTCTATAAGCACATAGGATTTCACTTAA
>NW_016107470.1:247727-257607 GCF_001604975.1 Cebus imitator
TCAAGAGATCGAGACCATTCTGGCCAACATGGTGAAACCCCATCTCTACTAAAAACACAAAAATTAGCTGGGTATAGTGGCATGTGCCTGTAATCCCAGGTACTAGGGAGGCTAAGACAGGAGAATCACCTGAACCAGG
Source organism: Cebus imitator (assembly GCF_001604975.1). Classification (NCBI taxonomy): domain Eukaryota; kingdom Metazoa; phylum Chordata; class Mammalia; order Primates; family Cebidae; genus Cebus; species Cebus imitator. Next base: position 247,867 of record NW_016107470.1, read on the forward strand.
GAGTCGGAGGTTGCAGTGAGCCAAGATCATGCCACTGCACTCTGGCCTGGGTGGCAGAGCAAGACCGTCTCAAAAACAAAAACAAAACCAAAAAACAAAACACAGCTTGCTGAATTTTTGGAAGGATAACTAACAGTTCCCTCATGGCTCTGCGCTTACCAAAAAAAAAAACAAGAGAGGTGTGTGTGTGCGCGTGCATGTGTGTAGGGAGTGGTGAAGAACAGAAACCACACTCAGATGCACACCTGGCAGGGCAGCTGGGGGTCAAACCTCATTAGGGCAAATCTCTTCATAATCCAAGTGTTCAAACTTTCGCTGATGGAGGCGTGAAATTCCTAATCACCAAAAGGACAGGTACCACCCAGTGGGCTGCTAAACCACTATAACAACTAGTGAATCAACAGCTTCATGCAGATCTGACAGCCTTAGTATGCTGATAAAATGATCCATATTTATTCAACAAATATTTCTGAATGCCTCTGAAGCATAACCTAGTAACTCCCTTCCCACCTGGGCACATCATAAAAGGCCTTGCTATTTCTCAAGCCAGTGTCTCTGCACTGCACCTCCCACCCACATTTCTGTCATTCCCAGCATTATGAACAATTTTCAGATCCCAATCTACAGCCAAAACCCCTCCTCCTCCCTCCCCTCTGACTCCAATGAAGACACACCAGAAAGAGTTATCACTAACTTCACATGATCTCATTAGGGAGCTAGCCCTGAATTCCCTCAACTTTAAAAAAGTAAAAACAATGTATGACAACTTTCATCAGTGGTTATTTGAATTGCTTCTCCCAACTGTTACTGAAAACATGCCAGAGCTGAGAAACTGTGATGACTTTAGAAATCTTCAATCATGTCTCTCTCTACCACCTTTCCTTGAAAGGAATTCAGCACACTTTCCTCCTACTCCTGAATTCTAACTCTGAAAGGAGTGAAAAGTGTAGTGTCTCTGGAGGCAGGGAAATCTTACTCTGCATCCAAGGTCAGAAGCCTGAATTCTCCAAAGACCCTTTAGATTATTTGACCCAGGATATAGTCTTGCCACCAAGAGGCCAAACAATACCTATACGGTGGTCTTAAATATCTGTAAGGTACTTATATCTATTCTGTGATCAGAAATACCCCAATGATATTTAAGGGAAGATGGAACATATGCACAGAGTAAGTACAAAGCTAGATGACAGTTGCATGTTGCGTTCCTAAAGACGCACACAGCTCTTAAAAACAACTGAGAGGATAAAATAGGTGCCCAGAGCAAACGCTGAAGGAAGAAATTTCAAAATGTCAACAGGAAGTAAATCAAAACAAAAACACATCAAACCATATGTGAGGTTTCCTTGAAACTACTCCTTTCATTTACTAAAAAATGACAAAAACTTACAGCACTGCCACCGAAGCCTCACAATAGTTATCCCTGTGTTGACAACTCCCCTTTACCCTTTAAAAAATTGTCCATCAGGATCTCAAGCTTTCTTGCATATTTATGTGGACATTTAATTCTGGGAAGCTATAGAACACGATTCAGTCAAATTCTCCTATTAAAAATGTTAAAGTGGGGAGAGAGATCCCAGATGGCTGATCACTAGCAGCTCGGGATTGTAGCTCCCAGTGAAAGTGCAAAGAACGAGAGGACGCCACACTTTCAGACGAATTTTTGTTGCTCACGCACCAGGAGATTCCCAGCGGAGGAGCCCCACGGGTCGCCAGCGTGACTCTTGTGGCTGGAGAGGCTGTTTTGCCGCTGCCTTGGTGCAGCGGTTCTTGGTGCAGAGTCAGAAAAGCACCATCAGTCTTAATGCCACTGTTCAGGCCGGCGCAGTGGGTTGCTCAGATTTTAGCACTGGGAATCAACAAGTTGGATGTCCACTCAGAAACCCAATTATTAAGACGGTAATTATAAAGACCACAGATGGATAAATCTACAAAGAAGCGAAGACACCAGCCTAAAAAGGCTGAGAATACCCAAAATCAGAACGCCTCTCCCTCTACAGGGATCACAGTTCCTCATCAGCAACGGAACAAGGCCTGATGGAGAACAAGTGTGTTCCATTAACAGAACCAGGCTTTAAAAGGTGGATGATAAGAAACTTCTGGGAATTAAAAGAACTTGTTCTAACCCAATGCAAAGAAACTAAGAACTTTGAAAAAAGCTTTGACGAAATGTTAACAAGAATACACAATTTAGAGAGGAATATAAGTGAATTAATGGAGCTGAAAAACACAACACGAGAACTTCGCGAACTATGCACAAGTTTTAACAGCCGAATTGATCAAGCAGAAGAAAAGATACCAGAGGTCGAAGACCAACTTAATGAAATAAAACGATAAGACAAGATTAGAGAAAAAAGGATAAAACAGAATGAGCAAAGTCTCCAAGAAACATGGGACTATGTGAAAAGACCTAATCTACGTTTGATAGGTGTACCTGAATGTGACGAAGAGAATCAATCCAAGCTGGAAAATACGCTTCAGGATATTATTCAGGAAAACTTTCCCAACCTAGCAAGGCAGGACAATATTCAACTCCAGGTAATACAGAGAGCACCACAAAGATATTCCTCAGGAAAACCAACCTCAAGGCACATAATCGCCAGATTCACCAGGGTTGAAATGAAAGAGAAAATACTGAGGGCAGCCAAAGAGAAAGGTCAGGTTACCCATAAAGGGAAGCCTATCAGACTCACAGCAGATCTCTCAGCAGAAACCCTACAAGCCAGAAGAGAGCGGGGGCCAATATTCAACATCCTTAAAGAAAAGAACTTTCAACCCAGAATTTTACATCCAACCAAACTAAGCTTCATAAGTGAAGGAAAAATAAAATCTTTTGTGAACAAGCAAGCACTCAGAGATTTCATCACCACCAGGCCTGCTTTACAAGAGCTTCTGAAAGAACCAATGCACATAGAAAGGAACAACCAGTATCAGCCTTTCTAAAAAATTCTAAAATATAAAGAGCATCAACATAATCAAGAATTTACATCAACTAATGGACAAAACAGCCAGCTAACATTAAATGGCAGTATTAAACTCACATATATTAATTCTAAATTTAAATCGACTAAATCCCCCAATCCAAAGACACAGGCAAAAAAAGCCAAGGCCCATCGGTATGCTGCATCCAGATCCATCTCACATGCAAGGATACACAAAAACTCAAAACAAAGGGATGGAGAAAGATTTACCAACCAAATGGAGAGCAAAAATAAATAAATAGAAAGCAGGAGTTGCAATTTTTGCTGATAAAATAGACTTTAAAGCAACAAAGATCAAAAGAAACAAAGAAGGATATTACATATGATAAAAGATCAATGTAACAAGAAGAGTTAAAGATTCTAAATATATACACACCCAATACAGGAATATCCAGATATATAAGACTTATAAAGAGACTTAGACTCCCACACAATAATATTGGGAGACTTCAACATCAATATTAGACAGATCAATGAGACAGAAAGTTAACAACGATATCCAGGGCTTGAACTCAGATCCAGAACAAGTAGATTTCATTAACATTTATACAACTCTCCATTTTAAATACACAAAATACACACACTTATCAGTACTACATCACACCTATTTACAGGTTTAAATGAAATATTGGTTGGCTGCTTCTTAGTTATTTTCTTCCCTCATTTTTTTTTTCATGTCTCTATTATTAAGCACAATTATGCACATACCCATTTTTTTAGACTGCATTCTAGCCCGGGCAATAAAGCAACAACCCCGTTCTCTCTCCCTCTTCCTCTCCTTCATTCTTTTTTTTATTCTTTTTCTTTCTTTAAAAAAATAAAAATAAAAATGTTAAAGTGAAAGCCAAAATAATTAACGAAGTAGAAAAATTGAAAGAATATAGTAGTAGCAAAGTTTCACCCTTTAAATACCTTCTCAGAACTAGTACAATTATTCATAAACTTCTGTTCTTTAAATTTTTATTAGTAAATTCCTTGAAATACATCTCTCATAAAACTTAAAAAAAAAAACCCCAAAAGAAATGAATATAGAGAAACAGAAAAGCTAGACTGGTTAAAGAACTGATACAATGTCTCTAGATAAATTATTTAAACGGCTTGGTTTTTTACTTTGCTATGTAATAAAATAAAAAGTATGAACCCTTTTTGAGGTGTTCATCTTCATTAGTCACCTAGGAATCAGTAACACACACTTACCAGCTTAGTTAAAATAAGACAACAGACAGTAACAAGCACCACAGAGCAACTGAAACTCATACACCACTGCTGGGAATATCAGTTGGTAAAACCACTTTGATAGTATCTACTCCAGCTGAACTGTATGGCCCAAAATTTACACTCCTAGAAATATATCCAACCTAAGTGTGTAGATATATTCACCAGAAAATACATACAAAAATCATTCATGACAGTACTGTTCACACTGATCCAAAACTGGAAACTCAATGTACATCTACATAGGATGAATAGCAGTATATTCACATGATGGAAGACTATACAGCAATGAACATGAACAACCCATAACCACATACAACATGGATCAATCTCACAAATATAATGTGGAGAGAAGCTACACACACAAGAGTACACACTCTGTGATCCCAGGTACATAAAGTTCAAAAACTGACTAAATTAGAAGTAAGGATACCCTTGGGGCAAGAGTTGTGACTGGAAGGGGATATGACACCAAGATGGTCAGATTGGTCTGTGGCACCATTTGGGAAAAGGACATGAGGGACTATTTGGCAGAAAAGTGAGCTGAAGCATCTCCTAACAGGGATGATCCCATCCCCCAAAAAGGGCTACCCTGAAGCTATTGTTTTTGTAGGAAAAAGCAGCTCTATTGAGATGAAGACGACAGGATAAAGAAAGGAAAGGAAGGAGAAGTGAGGGAGAGAAGGAGAGGAGGAGGAAGGAAGAGAAAGAAAAGGTGAATACAGTATTCAGGCTTCATTCCTACTTTAGTTCTTTTTTTTTTTCTTTTTTTTTTTTTTTTGATAGAGTCTTGCTCTGTAGCCCAAGCCGGAGTGCAGCGGCATTTCAGGTCACTGCAACCTCCACCTCCCAGGTTCAAGCAATTCTCCTGCCACAGCCTCCCAAGTAGCTGGGACTACAGGTGTGTGGCACCACGCCTGGCTAATTTTTGTATTTTTAGTAGAGATGGGGTTTCGCCATGTTGGCATTGACTAGTCTTGAACTCCTGACCTCAGGTGACCCACCTGGCCTCCCATAGTGTCTACTTTTGTTCTAACTGCTGTTTCTGTTTTTCCCCAAGGTCAAAGGGTGCACCACTCAGAATTAACAGATATTTGAACAAAGTTAGCCAAAAATATTATGCAGATGTCAAACACAAATTAACATTCTTGCCTCTAACCAAGCCAAATTTAATTAATAAAACAAATATCAAAAGAGGTTGTATCTGCAATATACAATGAATACAAATCAACAAGACTAGAGGTTCTTACATGTTTCTTGGGTGATCAGATAATTATAAACAGGGATTATGTGTTCTTAGAGTTAAACTAAGCCCCACTGCTCAATTCTATCAACTAAATGAATTAAAAAAAAAAAAGACCCAAAACACCCCCAACAGTTACAGGGCTCCTGACACTCTGTTTCCAATTAACTAATTGGTTTGATAATGAAAAAAGCAAGAAGGCACTTATTTCTGACAGTTTTTTCTGCATGCACATCCATATACAAACACTCAACCATGTGTCTGTAATAAGACTCTTCACTGGTGAAAATATCATTTGCTTCCAGCATTCATAATTTAAATGCAAAGTGCAAGAAAGAAAAAGGCAAACAGGTATCTCAGTTTAAAAGCCAAAGAGAGAAAATTAAAACTGTAAAATTATGCCACCTGCTTGGCTTATGAAGAGGACATGCTTATAGACAGTTCCCATCTCTAGTGGCTGGAGTGTTGTAACAAGAGCCTCATTGTCAAGCTTCCCCCATTCAAGACAATTTTGCCATTTTCCTGCCATGTTAGTCCCTAACACGATACCCTCAACAAACCTGAGTCTTCCGTATCTCCACAGCCTGGTAAAGAATGGACTGCTTTATTTTAAATCATAAAGGTAACCAAAAGAAGGCAACTAAAAATAAGGCAAAAATAGTAAGATATCTAACAAAAGCCAGGAGGCAGAGAGAAGAGGAAAGAAGAGAAGGTATGAAGGAGTATAAATCCCCTTCTTCCTAAGCAGGAAGTTAACAGATATTGTCAAATTTATGAATTCAAGGATAGACTGTGGCAGTATAAAAAGAAGGCAGCAAATTCTTTTACATGTCCCCTCTTCTTGAGCCTGAGCAAATTTTGTGGTCCAACCAATAGTTTGGCAAAAGGGAAGTTATATAGCTTCTGACACTGTCATAAAAGGCCATGAAGCTTCCTACTGGTTTGCCCAAGGCACTTGTAGCAGGGTATGATGGTTAATTTTATATGTTGACTTGAAGGATGTTTTTGGATGAGAATTACATTTAAATCAGATAACTATGGGTAAAGCAGACAGCCCTCCATAATGTGGGTGGGTCTCACCCAAACAGTTGAAGGTCTGAACTCTACAGTAAAGACTGCCCTTCCTAAGCTAGAGAAAATTCTCCAGCAAACTGCCTTCAGTCTTCATCTAGACCGTTGGCTCTCCTGGTCTCCATCTGTTAGCCCACACTATAGTTTTGGACTAGCCAGCCTCTAAACTAAATAAGCCAATCCTTATTTATATATATCTTTACACACACACACACACACACACACACACACACTCTCTCTCTCTCTCTCTCTCTATTATGTTTCTCTGGAGAACCCTACTAATACATGGGGGGAAGCCTGCTGCCACACAAGTTCAACCACCTGGAGCTACCATGCTGACGTCACCATGAAGAGGTGTAGTTGTCATGAAGACAAATTAAATCACCATGTGTAGGTGCTCTGCTCACCAGTCATTGCTGAGTGAGCCCAGCATTCCAGCTACTCCCACCAAGGCAAAAAGCCAAGGGAGCAAAGCCTTTTAGGACCCTGTGGACCAGCACATCCACCGGCTGGGTACCAGGTGTTGACCTCAGTCAACACCAAAAGCAGCCCAGCCCTGCCTGAATCCCCGATCCACCAAATCCATAATACCACAAAACAAATTTTTGAGCCACTAAATTTCGGGGTGTAGTTTGCTAAAACAACCACTAGAAGAACTAAAAACAGAAACAGCAGTTATCATACCTAAACCAACACTGTAGTTGAGTTGGGACCAGACAAGAGTGATGAGGTTTTTTAAATTTTAAACCTTTTCTTTGTTGTTTATATTATTTACACTATGTATATTAGAAATTTTAAAATTCAGAAATTTAAAAATTAAGGGAATAACAGCAAACATCTTTAAAACTTACTATATACCAGCCACCCTTCTAAGTGCTCTCGAGTCCGGGCAGGTTTGTGATTGCCTCATCCACAAACTCCTAACCATCCAGACAAGAAAGACGTCTCCCTCAGAACTTCAACAAGCACTGTACTGGTAGAATGAACACTCCTTGGTCATGTATAAGAATTTTGCCTAACTGGTATTTATAAATCATATATAATTTCTGGACAATAAACTACTTAATGGCATGATCCTTCTTATATCCTTTAAAGCTCTTGGCTTAGTATCTTTGCAAACAGTATCATATAAAGAAAATTAATATGTGATTGGTAAATGAGATTGCCACAAAAGTTCTATTTATGCTATTTTTAAAGATGGAATCAGGGTTAACCTCACCATTATTTTCAAATTGCAGTTTAACCCAATGAGACACCTTTTGTAGGTAATATATTAGCAATTTAAAGATTTCTTAGACTGGGTGCGGTGGCGCACACCTGTAATCCCAGCACTTTTAGGAGGACAAGAAGGGAAGATTGTTTGAGGCCAGAAGTTTGAGACCAGCCTGGGCAGCATAGCAAGACCCTGTGTCTAAAATTAAAAAAAAAGAAAAAGAAAAAGAAAAAAATAGCTGAGCACAGTGGCATGTGCCTGTAGTCCCTGCTACTCGGGAGGCTGAAATGAGAGGATTGCTCGAGCCTAGGAGTTCACGGTTACAGTGAGATCTGATCCTGCCACAGCACTCCAGCCTGGGTGACACAATGATACCGTTTCAAAAAAATAAAATAAAAAAGATTTCTTTAATCAATTCCATATTAGATTCAAGGACAACTCTGCAGGCAGCACTTTAACAATAAAGATCCCAAACCATATAAACAAAAATCTCAAATTTATGAAATACCCAAGAGGGAGCTAAAAAACTATATGCACGAAGATGATTTCCACAACAGTGTGTACTAGTAAAACACCAGAAAGTAACACACATTTCTAATGGTGAGAGGATGGTTAAATGAAAGCCTATCCTTCAGACATGTAAAAAATAAAAAAGAAACAAAATACAAAATTGAATATTAGAATTGTGACTTCATAAAAACAGACATGGAAAAGCACTTCAAGTGAAGACAACAGAAATAATTAGTCTGCTAGGATGGGGTAAACACACGTCACATTGGGCTGGGCACGGTAGCTCGCGCCTGTAATTCCAGCACTTTGAGAGGCTGAGGTGGGCAGATCATGAGGTCAGGAGATGGAGACCATCTTGGCCAACATAGTGAAACTCTGTCTCTACTAAAGGTACAAAAATCAGCTGGACATGGTAATAAGTGCCTGTAGTCCCAGATACTCGGGAGGCTGAGGCAGGAGAACCGTTTGAACACAGGAGGAGGAGACTGCCGTGACCCAAGATTGTACCATTGCACTACAACTTCGCAACAGAGACTCTGTCTCAAAAAAAAAAAAAAAAAAAAAAAGTATATATACATATAGATGTGTGTCATATTTTGTCTATTTGGCAAACTGCAGATCTACTGTTCTTCCCATTTAAAAAGGACAGAACAGAACTCTCTCACACTGAGGATGGAAGTACAAACTCTATGACCACTTCAGAAATCTGCTTGACAGTATCCTCTAAATTGAATCCTAGTTTAGAGCTCAGAAATTCTGCTCCTGAATAGAATTTGTACAAATATACATACTTGTACCCAATACAAATGTGTACATGTACATCAAGACATGCACTAGAATGTTCATAATCACACTATTTGCATGGAAGAAACTTGAAACTATGTAAATGCCTCTCAACTCTAAGAATGGATAAATTGTACTGTCATACAATTGAATATTACACAGCTGTGAAAATAACTGAACTACAGCCACAGGCAACAACAAAGCTCAATCTCACAAATGTAATGTTGAGAGAAGGAAAGGAGATACAAAAAGCTCTATACTGTATGATTCTGTGTAAAGCATCAAAACAGACAAAACTAATCCACAGTTGGCATAACAGTTGCTCTTCAGGAGGGGTAGTGATCAAACAAGAGAATAGGGGCACTTCTGCAATGCTGGCAATATTTTGGTTCTTTACGTGGGTTCTTGGTATACGTTTATGCTCACTTTGTGACAATTTATGAAGATGTACGCTTAAGATGTATACCTATGGGCTGGGCGCAGTGGCTCATGCCTGTAATTCCAACACTTTGGATGGCTGAGACCTCAGGAGTTCAACACCTGTCTGACCAACATAAAAAAACCCCGTCTCTACTAAAAATGCGTGGTGGCACATGCCTGTAAGTAATCCCAGCTACTCAGGAAGCTGAGGCAGGAGAACTGCTTGAACCCTGGTAGTGGAGGCTGTGGTGAGCCGAGATCATGCCACTGCACTCCAGCCTGGGCAACAAGAGCAAAACTCCATCTCA
>NW_016107470.1:257710-274613 GCF_001604975.1 Cebus imitator
TTTTGAGAAAGTATATTGCTCGGTTCTCTAGGCTGGAGTGTATGGCATGATCATAGTTCACTGCAGCCTCAAACTCCCGGGCTCAAGCGATCCTCCTGCCTTAGCCTCCCAAGTAGCTGGGACTACAGGTGCATGTGCCACCACCTCCCGGTTACTTTTTATCTTTTTGTGTAGAGACAGAATCTTGCTATATGAATTTTTTAAATTAAAAAAAAAAAGCAGCATAAGCCAAGTTGCCCATGCAACAGGCACAAAATTTCCTGAAACACTTGAAAACAAGCTGACTTCTTTTATTGAAGGGTGAGTGAGAAGTGTAGTGGATGTTGCATAATTTGGATAGCTTCAACTCTGCTTACTAAAAATGATTTTTAAAACATACAAATTATCCAACAAAAAGCCAGAGTGAATTGTCCAATTTTTCATAGGCCCCCACTCTGCTGCTTCTGAATCTGCTCACCCTACAGTTACTCTATCTTAACAGTCCTCAGCTCCCACAAGCACTGTCCCTTTCAGCCATTCTCCCATCCTTCTCCCCAATTCCTTGCACTGCCCCCAACTAGATCCTTTTCCATCCTCCTCCTCCCACGTGGGCTAAAAAGTTAATGTATGAACACATTAACTCAGAACTATTCGTGAGCAGACGCTAATATTCATGAAATGAACTTAGTCTTGGATGTATCAATTCCAGTGGCCATTTGCCTATGGTTTTTTGGTGTCTTTCTTTGGAGCCAGTTTGAATGATATTTTTTAAAAATATTTTTAAGTGCCAGCCATGGTGGCTCATGCCTGTAATCCCAAGCACTTTGGAAGGCCAAGGCGGACGGATCAAGAGGTCAGGAGATGACCATCCTGGCCAACATGGTGAAACCGCGTCTTAACTCCAAGTACAAAAATTAGCTGGGCGTGGTACCTCGCCCCTGTACTCCCAGCTTCTGGGGAGGCTGAGGCAGGAGAATCGCTGGAACCCGGGAGGCGGAGCTTGCAGTGAGCCAAGATTGCGCCACTGTACTCCAACTTGGCGACAGAGCAAGACTTGGTCTCAAAAAAAAAAAAAAAAAAATTTTTAAGCCTAGTCTTTTTTCCTTCTAACATTCCCTGTGGAGCGTACACACACACACACACACACCCAGAACTCACTTTTGCTGAGGAAGAACCTCGAGTGATTTATGGACTAGGCAAATCTAGAGCCGAGAAAGCCAAAAGCATCCCTGTGCCCTCAGGGGATAAAATGTATTCCCAATTTATGTATCTCTAAAGGAGGCAATTATTCATCTACTGGCAGCTTCCCCTCCATCCTTATTCATTTTAACCTCCCCATAGGACAGCCAATACTTAATTTTTCTTCCATTGCTTCAGCAGCACCTTTCCCCAAACCTATTAACAGAAAAAGGACCAAAGCTAATAACCTCTCAGTTTTCTCACTCAATCGCTCTCTTAGAAAAACTTCCTAAGTAGCTGCCTCAAAATGAGGGAATAGGGCTGGGAGCTGGAAGAACGACTGCTAATTGGTATAGGGTTTCTTTTTGGGTGCAATGAAACGGAATTAGTGGTGATTTCATAACTTCAAGGATATACTAAAAAAACACTGAATTTTACACTTTAGAAGAGTAAATTTGTGTTTATTACACTTCAATTTTTTAAAAATAAAACGTGGCACTGCTTAACATTTTAGTAGAGAAAGTTGGATGAAAGGAGAAACTGGAAGATGAACAGCTGTTACACCACCTAAAAATGAGCTTGAATAAACTCAGGAATTCAAAATAAGCAGACCCTGATTTCCATTTAGCTCCAGAGGTGGGCGCAATGAAGATGAGGAAAGGAACTGCACGATTACAGAAGTGGATGATTAAGCTTCCTTATTAGTCTTGGGTATCAAGGTCTAATAGAATCCATTACTTAATAAGACGGGCTGACCCTCCGTAGAGGCCATGTGCAGAAAGCGAGCGCCGGGGGACGCCATAAATTGCTGTTAACGCTAACACGGCCATGGCCTTCACTAGGTCACGCTCGTGCAGCACGCCTCGTGCTGACCTGCAAGAGCCACCAAGAACAGTTGCCTCTGAAAGTTCCAATGGGGACCCAGGTGAAGGAGATGAATGGTCAAGGGGCAGTGGCTGCTGCGAGTGCCACTGCGTTTTGCCAAAGCGGCATGGAAAGGGGAACATTCAGGGACAAGCCTGCTTAAGGGCCCTTGCACCTTCCCTCAACCTGGAACCGCGGGTCCACCGAAACCCATGCTGTTCGCGCGGGACTGAGTTGCCCCCAGAGGCCCTGAGCACAGCGGCGCCCACGCCCCTCCCCCACCTCCCGGCCCTCCAGCCCCGGCCAGAGACATCTCGGAGTTGGCGGAGGGCGACCCAAAGCCACCTGCCCCTCGGAGGCCGAGGAAAAAAGGGTCCTGACCGCCACTCCCTCCTGCAGAGCACAGCATCGAACTTCACGGAGAGTCGCTTCAGAGAGGGTTCCCCATTTTACCCGGAGCTAAGGTGGGGCCCACAGGCATCCAAGGGCCAGAGCGCCCGGCCAGCGGTGGGCAGGCGCCCGCACCTTTCCGCCGGGCGGCCCAGCCCGAACTTTCTCGCTGCCCTGTGCCCAGCGCGCCTCTCCCTCTTCCAGACCGGCCGAGCTCCGCCGCTGCAGAGCGCGCCAAACTCCGGCGACCGCGGGGCAGACGCCACCTCTCGGACCCCTCCCTAGGACCGCCCCGAGGCCGCCGGGCTCAACTGGACGAGCGGGAGCCTGCGGGGCTGCCCTCCGCCACCGCCACTGCCGCCGTGCGCCCCCGGCGCGCGCCAAGTTGGCTCGAGGCGGGGGCCAGGCCGAGGCAAGGGTGGGAGCCTGAAGCTCCCGGGCAACCCCACCACGGAAAGCAGTGCAGAGCAGCCCCCCCGTGTCACTCACCTTCGGCCGCTCCTCCCAACCTGCCGGCAGTTCGCTCGCTCAGCCGCAGACCCGGAGCTCGGGGAGGGGCGGGGCGCAGGGGGCGGAGTCCGCCCGGCTGGCAAGCGCCAGAATTAAACCCTGAATTGCACTGGAGACGCCGGGCTCTGCGGCCGCTACATGGGCGAGGACGCCGCGGCTGACGCGCAAGCCTCACGCCCAGGGTGGGAGACAGCTGTGGCCGTGGCTGCGGCTGCGCTCCGGAGCGGGACGGGAGGACGGCGCGGGCCGGCGGAGCCCGGCTGCTCCCTCAGCCCCGAGGACGCCCGGCTCTCTGCGGCGCGCTCTTTGTACAGCTGAGCCGGCCGCGGGCGGGCCTCACTGCGCCTGCGCGCCGCTCAACTCCACTAGGCCCACGAGGCACCTTCGTGCACCTTCGCCGCCTCGCCTGGCCCGCGGGCCTCGCGGCGGCGAGAACTAAACCTAAGACCTTCCTCCACCCCGGCACGCCCCTTCTACCAACCCGTCTTTACCACCCTCATTCTCGCACACACCCCCAAGCGGAAAAGAAATCCATCCTCCGTGAGACGGTGCGCTCCTCCCATCTCCGGCAGGGGGGTCCTGGCCGCGAGGCTGGCCTGCTCAACGTCCCCGCCCAGCGCCTTTGTACCGCCCCTCCCTCCACGCAGCTGAGAAGTTTTCTGACCCGGGGTGAGAGGGGCCTGGAGCGTGCAGAGCTCTGTTTACAGCAGGTGCCTCAGCCGCACGATCGCCGGGGCGGTCAGAAACCTCGCGCCTCCAAGGGCCCCCCTTTGACCTCAGTGCCTTCGCCCCGGCTCGGCGGCAGGACGGAATCCTCAGAGGAAAGGGGAGGATAGGTGTTCAAAAAGGTGCAGGTGTCTGGGAATTCCATGGGAAGACCCAATGCCTGCCTCGGGGGTTCAGGATTGAACTGGCTTCCTAGTTCAGTCCTAAATACTCGATTTGGAGCAATCGAATGGGTCCAAGAGAAATTAGGAGGGATTGAGACGCTGTGACTTTAGTGTTTCAAATAGAAGGTGGCTTCAATAAACAGAAGAGCTTGGGAACAGAAGGAAAGACTTTATAAAAACCAGGTATTAAAACACAATGTCAGCTCTCCAGTCAACTGATTTTCTTAAGGGAGAGAGTCCTCCCCTCACCCCCAAGCTCTCTAGCACCGCACACATCCAGCAGGGCGTTACACACACGCAATCTTTTTCTAAGTGTGCAAGTGAAGAGCCATCAAACTTCACAAGGCGACATGCTTGCCTCTGGGGAGAAGACGCTGCTTCCCCGCAGTTCACAGCGAAGCATACCTGCAAATTCCTGAACTTGATGGCTCCTGACTGTTAAGGGAATAGACAAAGGGCAGCCAGAAGATATGTAGAGGCAGGAAACCTCATTTTGAATCTCAGCCCCTTGGCCAGCTCACTGGATGACAGTATGCAGACTCTTTCCTCCTCCTGGGCCTTGTTTTTTCGTCTGTAGAATAGGGCATTTGGATGCAGTAGACATTTTCTAAAATCCCCCCCCCACCCCGCCCCAAATGTCTACGATTCTATGAAACGAATTGCTTCCATGGAAATAAGGGATGAGAGATCAGAAACGGGGACTCCTGCATTTAAAAAGTGCTCTTGGGCCGGGCGCGGTGGTTCAGACCTATAATCGTCGCACTTTGGGAGGCCAAGGCAGGTGGATCCCTCGAGCCCAGGAGTTCTGGGCAATACGGTGAAATCCTGTTTCCATCAATTAATCAATCAATAAATTAGCTAGGCGTGGTGGCGCGTGCCTGTAGTCCCAGCTACTCCAGAGGCTAAGGTGAAAGGATCACCTGAGCCCCGGAGGTCCAGGCTGCAGTGAGCCAAGATCAAGCCCCTGCACTCCAGCCTTGGCAACAGAGTGTGACCCTGTCCCAAAAATAAAAAGTGTTCTCAACGGGGCGTGGTAGCTCATGCTTGTAATCCCAACACTTTGGGAGGCCTAGGTGGGCGGATAACTTGAGGCCAAGAGTTCAACACCAGCCTGGCCAACATGGTGAAAACCCATCTCTATTAAAAATACAAATAATTAGCTGGGTGTGGTGGCATGCACCTGTAATCCCAGCTACTTGGGAGGCTGAGGCAGGAGAATCGCTTGAACCCGGGAAGCAGAGGTTACAGAAGTAGATCGAAGCCAAGTGTGCCAAGATCATGCCACTGCACTCCAGCCTAGGCAACAGAGCATGATTCTGTCTTTAAAAAAGGGGGGAAAATGTGCTCTCCATCCCCAGAATTTCCAGCTTTCAACTCTCCTTTATATCTCCTCTTTGCATTTAGTTAGTAAACATTGATAGGCCCAGCCTGGCACGGTGGCTTATGTCTGTAATCCCAGCACTTTGGGAGCAGGTGGATCACAAGGTCAGAAGTTCAAGACCAGCCTGGCCAACATGGTGAAATCCCATCTCTACTAAAAGTATAAAAATTAGCCGGACATGGTGGCATGTGCCTGTAATCCCAGCTACTAGGGAAGGCTGAGGCAAGAGAACTGCTTGAACCCAGGAGGCAGAGGTTCCAGTGAGCCAAGATCACACCATTGCACTCCAGCCTGGGCAACAGAGCAAGACTCCATCTCAAAGCAAAAACAAAAAAACATTAATAGGCCCTCAAGAGTAAGCAAAACTCATCAATCAAAAGTATGGCAGATTCTGAATTTTTAGTGGATTTATACTTGAAATTTTGTTTTTAACTTAGTCATTTTATTGACATACAAGTCTCATGCCATACAATTTACTCTTAAAATTTATAATTCCTTCGTTTTGAATATAATTCCAAAGTCATGCAACCATCACCACTAATTCCAGAACACTGTCATCCCAGTAAGAAACCCTGCACCATTAGTAGTTGCTCCCATTCCTCCCTACTCCTAGTTGCTGGCAACCACCAGTTTACTTTCTGTCTTTACGGATTTGCCAATTCTGGACATTGCATGTAACTAGGAAAATAACAACATGCTACTATTGGTTCAGCTTCTTTCACTTAACATAATAGTTGCAAGACTCATCCATGCTATAATAAGTTCAGTACTGTCTTCCTCCCCCCACCACCCATTATACCATTTATTGATGACAGAATTATACTGAAAAACAATCACAAAAGAACAATCTTTGAATAGAACAGTTTACTAAGTGAAACATTTCTTTGAAATGTAACATGCAAAAGATTGTCAAACATGTCAGCATAGAAGCCCTTCCATTTATATAAAGACTCTCCGCTGGGCTCGCATCCTTGTAATCCCAGCATTTGGGGAGGCCAAAGCAGGAGGATAGCTTGAGCCCAGGAGTTTGATTGAAAACAGCTTGGGCAATAAAGTGAGACCTCATCTCTATAAAAAAAATTAACAATTAAGAAAATTCAAATACTCTCAGCAGTAATTTTCATAATTCCAGTCCATATCATATGAAGCAATTGGAGTGTGTGTGTGTGTGTGTGTGTGTTTTCATACCTGTATCTGGGAACAATGAACTATATTTTAGCTGGGCTTCTTGAATAGATTTGCTCACACTCAGATATGTGAATGAAAAGAATTAATTTTGGTCAATGGATAAGCACTTAACTATAAATGAAGGCAACAAATAGCTTGTAAATATAGAATGGTCTATTCAACACTGTAGTTTTTTGGTAAAGTTTGTGATTGGTGCCTTGATTTATTTCTTTTCATTTTCAAGAAAAGACGGAGACTGGTATTGAAGACCCTGGGGGCAGACACCTTATTGAGGTCACTTTACCCAGTCAGTGAGTTGTCTGGTCCTAGTTGAAAGTTCTTGGCATGGATTTAAAATGGAAGTTTTAGGAGTTTTAAAGTCCTAAGTTGCAATCAACTGTTTTGTGGTGGATGAACTTTTTAGACATGGTGATCTAGAATTTCATTTATATTTGCCGGCATTGCTCCAAATCCATTTTGAAGCATTTTGTTCAAGCTTGCAAGAACCAGGTTTGTTTTTTGTTTTTCTTTTTCCTCAACTTTTATCTACACAAGATGTCTGAAGACTCAATGAATCAGAAAGTTTTGGCTGTCTCACTTTCAGTATAGCATTGGAGGAAGAGAGTCATTCAGTAACTGCTGTAGTACAAACTACTTTTAGTTTGCAGCTTTGACTTCTCTTTTTGTATAGTCATATATTGTAATCTTTCCATTTCCAATAATAGAGCTTTCTGAAGGTTCCACTGTTGCTTTCCAATTTTCAGATGTTGAGAGGGCTCGTTTGTGCAAGTCCAGGGTATTGAAGGGAAGAGGGAGAAAATCAGAGTATGGAAAAACTTCACTTTGTGCCTCTGTGAAAGATTCTTCCACATTTTCTATTGTTCCTGGCTTTAAGTCCATTTTTAATATAATTAAATATCCTTTGCCTTTTCGTTATCTGATAAACCACTTTCATCTGTTTAATTCTACACTGCTGTTTCCGTATTTCAGTTTCCAATTTGGAGCAAACAAAGTTTCACTTGTTGTTTTCTGTAGTTGAACATGAATTAATATGGGGCCCATTTTCATCCTTTAAAAAAGTCTAGGACCAGCAGAGACCTAATGGCATCTGCAGTCCAGGGTAAAAACCAATTTGTTCATCAACTGAAGCACTCGTTAACGAGTGGTTCAGAGTGAAGAGCCTTATGGAGTTATCAGTTACATTAAAGTCAGTTTCCATTACAGATTTTTTGAAATTCCTGTTATCTATGGAACTTCTTCCAGTAAAAGGATAACTCCATAACTGACATGTCAGTTGTTTATTATTGTCAGTTTTGCCTTATGAGAGATGTTTGACACATGTAGGTTGCTGCCACAGTTGTCACTATTTTTTCTCCCCATTTTGTTGTAGCTGCTTGAAGGAGTTAAAAATATGCCACTCTAGCATATTGACTATTTTAAGTTAAATGCGCTTAAAAAACAAGAAGTGCAAAAAGGTGCAAAATGATCACTCTGCCCTTCCTTCTATTTCTGAAAAGCAGCAGATAAAATTCCCATGCAAAGAATGTTCTCCCTCTAACAGAAGGAAATATTCTCATCATCAAGGAGGGGGAAAGGCTATGGAAATATTACAAACAAACTTGTTAAACTAATCCTTATCCCCCTAGCCACTTCTTCACCAATTAACTACCCTAGCCCAAGCCCCTTTTCCTTGTCACATTTTCATAATGTACTTCTCTTTGTCTAAATCAGTATATACATGTTAAGCTCTAATTGCATCTCTGGGTCTTCATTTCCTTGTAAAGTCTCCTGTGCAACATAAAACTTGTATTCAACAAATTTGTATGCATTTCTCCTATTGATCTATCTGTGTTCATTTAATTCTCAGTCTTAGCCAAAAATCCCTAAAAGGGTACAGGTAAAAAATGCCTTATCCCAGCACTTCGGGAGGCCTAGGTGGGTAGATCACAAAGTCAGGAGTTCGAGACCAGCCTGGTCAACATGGTGAAACCCCATCTCTACTAAAAATACAAAAATTAGCCAGGTGTGGTGGCACACACCTGTAGTCCCAACTACTCGGGAGGCTGAGGCAGGAGAATCGCTTGAACCTGGGAGGCAGAGGTTGCAGTGAGCCGAGATTGTGCCACTGTACTCCAGCCTGGGTGACAGAGTGAGACTTTATCTCCTACATGCTCCCTACATTCTTCTACCCTATGTGTTTCTCAGGTCTTTTTCTGATTTTAAGGTGTCTCAGGCCCACATGTCCTTTCCAGAGTCCTCTTCCCTGGCCCCTACTTAAAGTACAAAGCAAATGATTTAGCACATGATAAATCAAATGCAGGAGCACGCTCTGCAAGGATGGCAAATGGTGACAGCCGTGTCAGTGGTGGAGGATCTTCAAGGTCTGAGGACTGAGAATAGTGGAACCGTGGCAGCAGGAATTGGCCCAGGGATGCCAGCTTCAGCTGATCTTCAGTAGATCTTTCCTTTTTATTGCTAGACGGTATTCTATTGCATGAATGTACCACATTTTGTTTATCCATTCATCCTTAGATGAACATTGGGGTTGTTCCACTTTGGGCTATAATGAGTTATGCTATGAATATTCAAGTGTATGTTTTTGGATAAATGTGTTTTCCTTTCTCTTGGGTATATATCTAGGAATGGAATTTCTTGGTCATATGATAACCCTATATTTAACTTTTTGAGGAACTACCAAACTGTTTTCCAAAGTGGCTGTATGCTTTTACACATTCCTGTTAACAATGTATAAGGGTCCTAATTTCTCCAAATCTTTGCCAATGGTTGTTGTTATCTTCTTTCTGATTATAGATATCTTAGTGGCTATGAATTAGTATCTCACTGTGGCTTTAATTTGCTTTTCTCTAAGACTAATTATGCTAAGAAATTCGTATTGGCCATTTGTATATTTTCTTTGGAGAAATGTCCATTCACATCTTTTGTCTATTTTTAAATTGGGTTATGTGTCTTTTTATTGTTGAATTACAAGAAGTCTTTATTCATATCTGGTAAGTGATACTAGTCCTTTATCTAATATATGATTTTAAATATTTTCCCCCATTCTGTGAGTTGTGTTTTCACTTTTTTGATTAATGTCCCTTGAAACACAAATGTTTTTGTTTGTTTGTTTTTTTAGACAGAGTCTCACTCTGTTGCCAGGCTGGAATGCAATGGCTTGATATCTGCTCACTGCAACCTCTGACTCCCCGATTCAAGCAATTCTCCTGTCTCAGCCTCCCCAGTAGCTGGGATTACAGGCACGTGACACCACGCCCAGCTAATTTTTGTGTTTTTAGTAGAGATGGGGTTTCACCATGTTGGCCAAAATGGTCTCAACCTCCTGATCTCATGATCCACCTGCCTCAGCCTTCCAAAGTGCTGGGATTACAGGCATGAGCCACCTCGCTCAGCCCAAAACACAATTGTTTTTAACATGATAGTCATGTATTTTTATAATATAATGTAAGCTAATATGTTTCTCAGACAATAAAACTACTACTTGCCATTACAAGAAAAAAGCTTTGAAAATAATATTTTTAAAAGGATAAAGGAAAAACAGCAAGCACTTATGGCTCCATCACCTAGATATAGCCACTGTTAAGATTTACAGCAAATTTCGTGCAGCAAACTTTTAAGCACACATTATTTATTTGCTATCATGCCCAAGGACTACATGTGGCCTTGTACTCTACACCTGGGTCATAAGGAGGACTATCCTACTGACAGCTTGCCCATGTTCAGAACCTTTTCCTCTCCCTCTTTCTCATCAAAACTCATTTTGCCCAAGGTCATACTGCTCTTAAGGAATCTTTCTCCTTCTTCTTCTTCTTTTTTTTTTTTTTGTTCTGAGACAGAGTCTTGCTCTAATGCCCAGGCTGGACTGCTGTGGTGTGATCTCCGCACTCTGCAATCTCCACCTCCTGAGTTCAGGCGATTCTCCTGCCTCAGTCTCCTGAAGAGCTGGGATTGCTGGTGTGCACCACCATGCCTAGCTAATTTTTGTATTTTTAGTAGAGATAGAGTTTCACCATGTTGGTCAGGCTGGTCTTGAACTCCTGACCTTGTGATCCACTCACCTTGGTCTCCTAAAGTGCTGGGATTAAGGCAAGAGCCAACATGCCCGGCCAGGAGTCTTCTTTCTAAAGAACATTTATTAATATCATAAAACTCTAGTCTATGAATCACAATGTGGAAGGCTTACCTGCTGCTGGTGGCTCTGTGGTTTCCTTTTCCAAAAGAGTGCTTCAGCCTCCCTTGTCTGAAGAAAGCTAAAATAGAGAAAGCAGAAGAGAATGGCCCATGTGGCCTGCTCCCTTCTATGTCCCATAGCTCACCACTCAGATTTCATTAGTTGGTTTGCCACTTACGATAAGCATTATAAAGCTTAGGAATTGAATGTAAAATAATCCAGTTCCTGTGACATGTAAGATAATTATTATCTAAATGTTGAAAGAAAAGACCTAATTTATCACAACCTGCATACGATAGCCCCACACTTCTGCTTCCTAGAAACAACTGTTTGAAAGGTAAAGGACCCATTGATTCATTTGCTTTATTTATTTTAAAAATCAAGTTACGGTTCAGTTTGCATTGAGCTGGAACCCTGGATGAATACATTTTCTTTGTGGCTGTTACACATAATCCTAATTCAGGAAATTGAGCTAAGAGTAATCTTCATTCATAATTATAATTATTATGTCATTGTTACTATTATAAAATATTTATAGAGCTTTCAAAATGTGTATGGCATTCTACTAGGCTCCTAAGTAGAGGGATTATGTGTACAGACCTGTCCCTACAGATCCACTTTATTTAGAACATTTATTTATTTATTTGCCAAAGACTTATTGAAGTTCTGCTGTGCTGAATGTGCTGGGTTAGGCTTCATGAAGGACAATAATATGAATAATTCCCAGAAACTACCTGTCCTTTAAAGGGAGATAGTATATATTTTAAAAATAATTGTAATGCTATTGGACTTTGGCTTGAGCAATATATAAAATATTGTTATAATTAAAACAAGAATATTTTATTTCATTAATTTATTTGAGATGGAGTCTTGCTCTGTTGCCCAGGCTAGAGTGCAGTGGCACAATTTCAACTCACTGCAAACTCCGCCTCCCAGGTTCAAGCGGTTCTTCCACCTCAGCCTCCTGAGTAGCTGGGATTACAGGTGTGTGTCACCATGCCCAGCTGATTTTTATATTTTTAGTAGAGATGGGGTTTCATCCTGTTGGCCAGGCTGGTCTAGAACTCCTGG
Organism: Cebus imitator; assembly: GCF_001604975.1. Lineage (NCBI taxonomy): Eukaryota > Metazoa > Chordata > Mammalia > Primates > Cebidae > Cebus > Cebus imitator. The sequence continues at coordinate 269,331 of NW_016107470.1, forward strand.
CCTCAAGTGGTTCACCCATCTTAGCCTCCTAGAGTGCTGGGATTACAGGTGTGAGCCACTGTGCCAAGCCAAGAATGTAATTTTAATAATTGACGGTTCTTATTGAGAACTTAATTCCATGCTTGACACTGTACTAAGTGTGTTCCCTGAGCCAACGTACTTCTCCTGTAAGGTAGTCAGGATTATTATCTACAGATTGCTGAAAAGAAGAAGTGGGCTCAGTGAGGTTCAAACAGCTGCAAGAAGCCACAGTACCATGTGGTGGAGGCAGGATTTGAACCCAGGTTGCTAGAGGCCAGAGCCAGAAGGCCACCCTGATCCGTTCCAGCTGGGACAGTGTATGCATTGTGGGGTGTGTGTGTGCGTGTGTGTGTGTGTGTGTGTGTGTGTGTGTGTTTAATTATGCTAGTGATGATAACTTTACACTGAATCGCTGTCACTGAAGCTTTTCTTCCTCAGCAATGAAATCCTGACCTGGTGACCTTTTGATCTTAACCTTACAGCACCATTCTCTAACCCAGTAGGGTTCAAACAACTGAGCTGTCATTCCAGCCTCAGAGCCTCTTCATCAAACAAACTTTAACGGGAGATAAAAATGAAGGTTTTCTGAACGAAGCTGAATGGGGCTGGGGTGGGGTGGAGGGAGTCTTCCAAGGGAGGTAGAGCACTGGGGGCAGGAAAGGTGACTACTCCACATTCAATGAGGATTATCACAGCAGAAGCCAAATACACAGATGTCAATAAAACCTCATGGCCTGATGAAGTTTTAGAGTTAGTCATATTCAGTGCTCCTTGATGTATGAAGTGCAGTTCCCTTCAATCATGATTGTTTTTTTAATGTTAAAGATGTCATGCTTACCCGGTGGTCATCAAAACTTTGTCAGGAAGGTGGGTGAAGTCAAAAGTTGAGCACCAAAACCAGCCAATCTGAAGAAGCTGAATTGGAGGCATGATGGCTTTCTGCTCATAGGATCTGGTTACGTGAAAGCCTTTTAATGAAGGCTATATTTGAATGAAACATGGTATCTCTAAAATAGTCCTGAATTTTAACAAAGAATGGCTAAGTCAACTTTTTTCTTCCAGCCACGATTGCAGTCTGACAAAGCACAGCCAGAGGAAGGGAGGAGAATGCTGAAAGAGGCATAAACTCACAGTCTGGGGACAATGACTTAAGTGTAGGAGGACCCTCTCTGAAATTCTGCTTTGATACTTGGAGCCAAGGCAATTATTTATAGGATTTTTCCAAAGTTGTATTGTCTGCTGTCATTCCTGTATTTCTCTAGGAAACACAGAATTCCAGAAAGTTATTATCTAAACAAGTAAGTTCACCTAGTTTCTTTGCACTCACTGTCTTAGGTCAGCCTTATATTTGTTCACTTATCTAACCAATGCTTGTGTTCAATATTTGTTCATGGTCTATGTACTTTAGGAGGACTTGCCCCTTCTGTGTTAGAGCTGTCTTTTATGTATCTAAGGGAGCTAGTCTATTTAACTTTCAGCATACTGCCCAGCTAATTTGCACTATTTTTATTGTGCTGGTTATTATTTTGGAAAACTGGAAGTAATTTAAATTCCAACGAAAGGGACTGTTTGAGGTGGTGTGATATAGTAACGGGGCAGAATGCCATACAGCCAGAATAGATCCACTTCTAAGGAGCCTTCTTGGCTCTTCTAAGGAGACTCAACAACTCACATGGTTGTTGGCAAGAAGCCTGTCACATGGATTGCCCCATGGCGCTGCCTATGATGTGGTAGCTGGTTTCTCCCAGAGCAAGTGGGGAGAGAGAGAAAGTTAGAATGCCCAAGATGGTAGCTGCAATGTCTTTTAAAATCTAATCTCAGAAGTGACATACCATTACTTCTGCTATATTCTGTCATCACAGGAACCAACCCAGGTGCAAAAGGGACTATTTGAGATAGCATGACATAGTAACAGGGCAGAATGCTATACAGCCAGTATAAATGCTAAGAAGCTCGTACTTTGTTGGTACACATGAAATAATTCTTTTTTTCCCCCTGAGATGGAGTCTTGCTGTGTCACCCAGTGGCGCGATCTCGGCTCACTGCAACCTCCACCTCCCAGGTTTAAGCAATGCTGCTGCTTCAGCCTCCTGAGTAGCTGGGATTACAGGTGCCTACCACCACACACAGCTACTTTTTGTATTTTTAGTAGAGACATGGTTTCAGCATGTTGGCCAGGCTCGTCTCGAACTCCTGACCTCATGATTCACCCACTTTGGGCTCCCAAAGTGCTGAGATTACAGGTGTGAGCCACTGCACTCAGCCCCATGAAATAATTCTAAGAGGAAAAATCAGATATGAATTAGAGTGTACACACTGATAACAATTATATAAAAAATGAATGCTTGTAAACTACCAAGGATCAGTGGAGATCAAAAATGATAGAATTGGGCTTGGGCCCAATAAATTCTTTATATTTGAAAGTTTATTAAAACTTAAAATATATAGAAACTATATTAGTATTTATTGCTACATAAACAAATTACTGGCTAGGTGTGGTGGCTCATGCCTGTAATCCCAGCATTCTGGGAGGCCGAGGCAGGCAGATCACCTGAGGTCAGGAGTTTGAGACCAGCCTGGCCAACATGGTGAAACCCTGTCTCTACCAAAATATAAAAATTAGCTGGGCATGGTGGTGTGTGCCTGTGAATGTAGCTACGCGGGAGGCTGAGGCAGGAGAATTGCTTGAGCCTGGGAGGTGGAGGCTGCAGTAAGCCGAGATCGCTCCACTGCACTCCAGCCTAGGTGACAGAGCTAGACTCCGTTTCAAAATCAAACAAACAAAAACAAAAATTACTCCAAAACTAGCAGCACGAGACAACAAATGTTCATGCAGTTTCTGAGGGTCAGGAAACTGGAGCTGCTTCACTGGATGGTTCTGGGTCACAGTCTCTGGTATAAGTTTGCAATCAGAATGTCACTGGGGGCTAGTGTCATGTGAAACTTTGACCAGGGCTGGTGGATCCACTTCTAAGAAGGCTTCTTGGCTCTTCTAAGGAGGCTCAGCAACTCACATGGTTGTTGGCAAAAGGTTTGTTACATGAACTGTCCCATGATGTGGCTGGTTTTCTCCAGAGCAAGTGGGGATAGGGAGAAAGAGAGAAAAAAAATGACCAAGATTGTAGCTGTAATGTCTTTTATAGCTGAATCTCAGAAGTGATATACCATTACTTCTGCCATATTCTATGGTGGCACAAACCAACCCTGGTACAATGTGGGAGGGGACTGTACAAGGATGTGAATATTCAGAGACAGACAGGCCAGCTACCAGGCCACCTCAACTTTTTTTTTTTTTTTTTTTTTTTTTTGAGACAGAGTTTCACTCTTCTTGCCCAGGCTGGAGTGCAATGGCGTGATCTCGGCTCACCACAATCTCCTCCTCCCAGGTTCAAGTGATTCTCCTGCCTCAGCCTTCTGAGTCGCTGGATTATAGGCATGCTCCCCCATGCCCAGCTAATTTTGTATTTTTAGTAGAGACAGGGTTTCTCCATGTTGGTCAGGCTGGTCTCGAACTCCCAAACTCAGGTGATCTGCCTGCCTCGGCCTCCCAAAGTGCTGGGATTATAGGTGTGAGCCATGGCGCCTGGCTCCACAACTATTAATAACAATAATAGATATTTTCATGGGGAGACGGTGGCAACAAACCACCTTGCCATGAATGTACCTGTGCAACAATCTTGCATGAGCTGCACATGTACCTTAGAATCTAAAGTACAATTAAAAAAAAAAAAAAAACCAAAAGATTTTCGCTAAAAAGCATGTTTTGGTTATTAAATATACATTTCAAATACACATTTAAGTGCATATTTCAAAATATTTAATCCTAATTATACTTTTCAAATAATAAATAATGATGTTTACTTAGTACTTTCTATATGCTAATCACTATGTTAAGCATGTGATGTGAGACTATCTCTCACAGACAGCCTTACAGTTGTCCAGGCAACCTTTAACAGCTCTAAAAGATGCATTTATTTGTTGCCTCATTTTACAGAAAGGAAACTTGAAGCACAGAAAAGTTTAACTTGCCCAAGGATACACATCTAGTAAGTAAATCAGCAACCAGAGCTATCCATGGAAGTACCAACAGCATGGCTAAGCTATACTGATTCTCTCTAGTCAATTTTGTGAAATAAATCTCTAACTATCCATGCTTTATAAGTACTACCATTCTATTTAAGTAGTTTAGGATGTCCCTACAGTCACAGAGTAAATAAACTAAGACTCAAAACTGGCAGTTAGGTTTTCGGAGTTCTTTATCACAATTATGATGATAATGATGACTCTTCTTTTTTCTCCCACTACTCTTTTCCTCCCTCTCTCCTCTCCAGCTACATTGCCTCCTGGCTGTTCCTGAAACACTCCAGGCATGCTCCTTGGATTAGTCTATTTTCACGCTCTTGATAAAGACATACCTGAGACTGGACAATTTACAAAAGAAAGAGGTTTAATAAACTTACAGTTCCATGTAGCTGGGGAGGCCTCACAATCACGGTGGAAGGCAAAGAGGAGCAAGTCACTTCTTACATAAATGACACCAGGCAAAGAGAGAGCTTGTGCAGGGAAACTCCCGTTTTTAAAACCATCATATCTTGCGAGACTTATTCACTATCATGAGAACAGCATGGGAAAGATCCACCCCCATGATTGAATTACCTCCCACTGGATTCCTTCCACTAAATGTGGGAATTATAGGAGTAACAATTCAACATGAGATTTGGGTGGGGACACAGCCAAACCATATCACTCCTGCTTTAGGTGACTTGTGCTTGATGTTCCCCTTCTCTTGCCTCAGATCAGCATGGCTCCTTCCTTCTCTCCTGTCCGCAAACGTCACCTCCCCAGAGAGGCCCACTATCATCATGCTATTTAAAACCGCACTCACTCCAGGAATGGGCATGGTGGCTTACATGTATAATTCCTGCAAGTTGGGAGGCCTAGGCAGGAGGATTACATGAGCCCAGGAGCTCAAGACCAGCCTGGACAACATGGCAAGATCCCATCTCTACAAAAAGTTTAAAAATTAGCTGGGTATGGTGCACATGCCTGTGGTCCTAGCTGGTTGGGAGACTGAGGCAGGAGGATCCCTTGAACCCAGGAGTTTGAGGCTGCAGTGAGCTATGGTTGTACCACTGCACTCCAGTCTAGGCAACAGAATGAGACCCTGTCTCAAAAAAAAAATAAATAAATAAAATTGTGCTGAAAGACTGTCTGAACCACTTTTATCTAATCTGCCAGTCTAGAAGCCTAGAGGCAACTCTA
>NW_016107470.1:274623-301031 GCF_001604975.1 Cebus imitator
CCCTTGACATAGTCCCAACTTTCTCCTGTTCTTTTCCCATAGCACTTATCACCATGTATATTCTAATTAATTCATTTAATTAGTATGTTTATATTTGTTTTTCTATGTCAAAATATAAGCTCCATAAGAGCAGAAATTTTGTTCTGTTTTGTTTACTGATAGTCCCTGGCACTTACCACACTGTCTGGTATACAATATGTGCTCAGCAATAAATATGTGTTGAATAAGCAATGAAGTAACCATAGGAGGCTTAAAGTATTTTTGCCAGTATCAGAGTAGCTCAACTGAAACTTTATCAAATGATTTTCCAGCCATATCTTTTTAAATTTGATAATGAAATTAAAGATTTTGTCCAAATAGATATTTCAGGAGATAATTTTTTAAATGAGCATTTTATGTTTACTGCTGTGTCTATCATTATCATTATTGTTAGTTGGAGATAAGGTCTTGCGCTGTTGCCCAGGCTGGAGTGCAGTAGCACAATCATGGTTCACTGCACCTTCAACTGCCTGAGCTTAAGCGATTCTTCCACTTCAGCCCCCAACTAGCTGGGATGACAAGCATGTGCCACCATGCCTGACTTATCTTTTTTTATATTTAGTATGCATGAGGTCTCACTATGTTGCCCAGGACGGTCTTGAACTCCTGAGCTCAAGCAATCCTCCCACTTTGTCCTCCAAAGTGCTGAGATTATAGGTGTGAACTGCCATGCCTGGCTGTCTATTTGTTTAACTAGCGGAGATGTATTAAAAATGTCTCGAAACAACTAAAACTCTGGAAGAAAAAGATGCCTTTAACCTAGAAGTCAGAAAAACCTAGTCAGGATTGAAGCATTTCCGCTGCCCAAGTAATAGGCTATTTCTCCATACAGTGGCCCTATAAAACGTGAACAAATATTTATCTTTAACATCAAAAAAGTCAGTTAAGCAAATGACATTTCACAATGAATGAAATGAAAGAACTTCCTTCCTTTATTTATTCAGAACAGGATGATCTGTTCTTAGTATGGTTTTGTTCCCCCAGACATAGAGGTATTGTTTAATATAAGGTCAGCATTCAATTTAACTTTGTCAAGCTTAACCTAGAACTGTTAACTATAATCTTGGTTACTGCAGAGTGCCAATTTACTAGGAGACAGTATTGCCAATAACAGTCTCATTGATACTGTTGTTTTTCTTCAACCCTCATGGGGCAGAAAAAAAATAGTAACAATAGCTGAGCTTTATTAAATGCCTGCTAAGTGCTGGCCATCATACTTCTATTATCTCTAATACTTTCACTAGCTCTACAGGGTAGCTAGTATAGTATAGAGCCCAGTGAAGTTAAGCAATCTGCTAAGATCAGGGCAGAGATTCAAACCAAGATTATCTCTCTCTGATTTTCAAATCTGGGCCAGTTTCAAGGTGCCACTCTCTGGCCCAAACTATCAGTCTAAGCAGAAGCCTTATCTGGTTATGTTTATTTAAGTTGCAGCAACCAAATACTCCATGACATATACTTAATACTAAAAAATTATTCACTGTTTATCTGAAATTCAAGTTTGGCTGGATGCTCTACGTTTTTGATTACTAAATGGGGCAACTGTATGTGAAGGAACCTTAGAGATTATTGAGTTTAGTGGTTCTTGGTGGATATTAGCCAGGGGCACTTGGCAAAATGATCAGGAGGGCCTTTCTAAATATACATGTAGGCTCTACCCCAAATTGCATGAGGATTTCAGGGTGGAACCAGGCCTATGAATTTTGAAAAAGTTTATTCATTCATAAAATATATGTGTGTTTACTGAGTGCCTTCTCCACATCAAGTACTTTTCCAGGTCTTGGAAACACAGCAAAAAATAAAACAAACATTCTACCTTTGGGGACTTTCCAGGTGATTCTAAAACTCATCCCAGTTAAGAAACAATGGATCAAGCATCCTCGTTTTACAGATCAAGGAAACTGAGGCCTTGCATGGTGTCATGATGGCTCCAGATCACTGAGGTACTAGGTGAAGTCTCCTAACTTCTAGCCCAGTACTTTTTTAAAAAACGATATTTCCACTGACCATAAGTCTTAAAGTTTTTACATTATGCCCCTAATATTCTATTATCCCTAAAATTACAATATTTGGTTTGTAAAATACAGACCCAAAAGCAATGCCATTCTTAGAATAATAAACAACACTGCTTGAGATTATACATGTTAACAGGCAGAAGAGTGAATCCTGACCCCAAATGAAAGTGGCTGTCGTTATTAACACTTTACTCTTACAAGACAGTCATCGTTTACACTGTCTGTATGCAGCGTTTTTGATCTACATTGACTGATTCATTCTCCCAGTAACCCTATGCATGAGACAGGAAGGATGTTATCATAACTGCTCCTTTCAGTTAAGGTAACTGAGATTAGTTGATGTGTTCAAATTCAAACAACTCATACATGGCAGAAACAAGGTTCGAATCCAGATTTTCTGTCTCCAAGTTAGAATAAAATAATCTGAGGGTGAATGAAAACTTTGGCCTGTTTCTTGCCTTCTTTTCTAGCATGAATGAGCAACAGTGTTGAACACAAAGGTGGAAGAAACTTGCTGTTACTTGTGAGACTCTAATATCCCTGCTGGCTCCAGAGCTTTTCCTTCCCCAGCAGCTCCATCTTCCTTTCCCCTCAAGCTACACATTCCCAGCACACTGGATATTGTGAGGCTAGACCATTGATTGCAGCAAAAACCTCAGCCTCAATCAAAATGCGTACACATTATTCAGGAACCATGCCCCAACATGCCCCCATATTTTCAGGGATTCATGGAGTAGATTAACCTGTTAATACTGAGTTTGTGTGGAGTTAGCAGCCATGCTGACCATCTCCTCATAGAATGAATTTGGACCAAAGAATGAGAAACCTAAAAACGAGAGCTTGGGAAGGTGGAGGCCTATGTTTAACAGGGAAGGTATTTACTTCTAGTCAAATGTTCACATATCCCCAAGGCAGACATATGCTTTCTTAGGGAGTGAAACACATATTCCCCAGAACTTTAAAGAGAAAACTGGAAAGGGCACTGATGGCTGTGCCTTAAGACTCTTGTGGGTACAAGGCTGCTTTCTGCAGTAGGATATCACTGACAGAGGATTTGGGAAGCCCAACTCCCACCTCCACCATTTGAGGTCTGAGCAGACATGCCGAGAATAATTTGCCCAGGTGCCACCATTAGGTACTCCAATCCACCCCACTTCATGCTGCTGTTTGCTAGTTACCTGCTACTCCTCATAGGGTAGCTGCTCAATGATCTCTAGTGTCCTATTGATGACCCATTGATTTTAACAACGGTATTAGAGCTTAGAACAAAGTTCTGTTGCTCCAGGAGCCAAGTCAATCCCAAGTAACTTGTACAGATTCCTTACACTAAACAAATATATTTGAAGTACTGATGCCCAGCTTACCATGAGGTTATGACACCCCAATGAACCCACTGTAAATGGAAAACGTTGTAAGTTGAAAATGCACTTAATCTAATCTACCAAACATCATAGCTTAGGCTAGCCTACCTTAAATATGCATAGAACCTTAGCCTACAGTTGGGAAGAATAATCACAAAGCCTATTTTATGATAAAGTGTTGAATTTCTCATGTAATTTATTGAATGCTGTACTGGAAGTGAAAAAACAGAATAGTTATAGGGGTACTTGCCGTATGGTTTCTACTGAACATATATGGCTTTCACACCATCATAAATTTGAAAAACCATAAGTCAAACCATTGTAAGTTGGGGACTGTCTATTTGCAGGAGCAGGCTTTTAAGCTATTCTCCATGCCTACGTTTCCCCTCCTCAACCATCTTGTATACATCCATTGGCTGAATTTGAAGAAGGACCACTTTCACTGTGTCTTTCTTCTACATAAAAATAAAAGCCATCCATGACACTGCCTTAAAAACAACAATGTTGGCCGGGCATGGTGGCTGACACCTGTAATCCCAGCACTTTGGGAGGCTGAACCGGTGGATCATGAGGTCAGGAGATCAAGACCATCCTGGCTAACAGGGTGAAACCCTGTCTTTACTAAAAATGCAAAAAATTAGCCAGGCATGGTGGTACATGCCTGTAGTCCCAGCTACGTGGGAGGCTGAGGTGGGAGAATTGCTTGAGTCTGGGAGGTGGAGGTTGCAGTGAGCGAGATTGCGCCACTGCACTCCAGCTGGAAGACAGAGTGAGACTCAGTCTCAAAACAAAACAACAAAACACAAAACAAAAAAAAATGTTTATTCATCTGATAATCCCCATTCAAATATATCTTTTAGGTAACGATCAAGTGAGAAAAATGTGTGTGAGGCTGGGTGTGGTGGCTCATGCCTATAATCCTAGCACTTTGGGAGGCCAAAGTGGGCGGATTGCCTGATATCAGGAGTTCGAGACCAGCCTGGCCAACATAGTAGAAACCCCATCTATACTAATATGAAAATTAGCCGGCATGATGGCGGGCTCCTTCAATCCCGCCTACTCAGGTGGCCAAGACAGGAGAATCACTTGAACCCAGGAGGCAGAGGTTCCAGTGAGCCAAGATTACACCATGGCACTTCAGCCTGGGTGATGAGAAACTCTGTCTCAAAAAATAAAAAATAAAATGTGTGTGAAAATCACTTGGAGAGTACAGCATGTGGCATTCACATAGCATTTCAGAGCTTTGGAAACATGTTAGTCCGTTCTCATGATGCTATGAAGAAATACCCAAGACTGGGTAACTTATAAAAGAAAGAGTTTTAATTGACTCACAGTTCCGCAGGGCTGGGGAGGCCTCAGGAAATATACAATCATGATGGAAGCATACGCATTCCTCTTCACATGACAGCAGAAAGGAGAATGAGCTCCACACAAAGAGGGGAAACTCCTTAAAAAACCATCAAATCAGGCTGGGTGAGATGGTTTATACCTGTAATCCCAGCACTTTGGGAGGCCAAAGTGGTTGGATCACCTGAGGTTGGGAGTTCAAGACCAGCCTGACCAACATGGAGAAACCCTGTCTCTACTAAAAATACAAAATTAGCTGGGTGTAGTGATGCATGCCTGTAATCCCAGCTACTCAGGAGGCTGAGGCAGGAGAACTGCTTGAACCTGAGAGGCGGAGGTTGTGGTGAGCTGAGATTGCACCATTGGACTCCAGCCTGGGAAACGAGTGAAACTCCGTCTAAAACACACACACACACACCCCATCAGATCTGAGAACTCTCTCACTATCACGTGAACAGCATGAGGAAAACCGCCCCATGATTCAATTATCTCCACTTGGTCCCACCCGTGACACATGGGGATTGTTATAATTCAAGATGAGATTTGAATGGGGACAAAGAGCTAAATCATGTCAAAGCATTTTGCATGTCTTATTTGATTTCAAGAACTCAGAGAAGACAGATTTATATTACTTTTTGTATACATACATTTTGTTTCAATAAAGCGGGCTGTTAACACCCAGGTCTTACTTTTTTGTTGGTTGGCTGATATAAAATGTAAAATTTCATATTAAATTACATTAAATATCGTTACCATATCATATTGAATATCAATAAAGCAGAGCAGTCATCTAGTTTTTACTGCAAGAAGACAGAAAAATTAGACTTTTGCCATGATTAAACTTTATTTTTACTATGTGTTTAGAAGAGCAGAACAAAGTTGTAAGAAGCACAAAAGTTTATGACTACCTGAAATCAGATAAAAATTGTTTATATAATTGAAGAGCCTTAGAATATGGAAAATATTTGAGGTTTTTGCTAGCTTTTAATTTTTTTGTAATGATTGAAATATAAGTTCAGAAAAAGGTAGTATCTCTAGTGGAAAGACCACTGGGACACTGATTAAAAGCTTATGTTAGATTATTTTTTATTCATAAAAGGCAGTACAGTACATGGATTAACAGGGTAGCCTCTCAGAGAATGGCTTGAACCTGGGAGGTGGAGGCTGCAGTGAGCCGAGATTGCGCCACTGCACGTCAGCCTAAGCGACAGATGGAGACTCCATCTCAAAAAAAAAAAAAAAAGTGTGGCCTCTATAGCCAGTGTGCCTGCATCTGAATCCTGCCTCTGCTCTCACAGGCTATATGACCTTGGAGAAGTTATATGACCTCGTAGACTTCAGTTTCCTCATCTGTAAAATGAGAATAACAATGATACCTACCCCATAAGGTAGTTATGAAGGTTAAATGAGTTAATATTTGCACAATACATACTCAGCATAGGTCTGGCACATAGTAAAGATTTTATAAGAGGTAATGGTGATGATGATGATGGCGATTACTTGAAGAGGAAAGACAGGATCAAATTCAGGTTACAAAATCAAATTCAGAGTTAAAGGGACTTATCCAGGTTCTCCTATGTATCCTGGTTAAGCAATTTACCTTTGCAGGGCTATATCTCATTTGTAAAATGGCCTCTGTGATCATATGTAAAATAATCCTGTGATTACAACAGATCTGGAGATGTACCTTCTTGTCTGATACTCAATTAATAAAGGTTCCAATTCCAATCCTTAGGGTCTGGTCAATTATTTTTGGAGTCAGGTGAGATTCATCTCATTGCAAGAGATGGAAAATACAAGTCAAACTGGCTGAAGACAAAGGGAAACTTCTCAGCTCATGTAACTGAAAAAGTCTAGGGGAAGCTCTGACTTCGGGTTCAGCTTGATCAGAGCCTCAACCAGGGACCTCCAGACTCAGCTTCTTTACATCTCTTTTTTTTTTTTTTTTTTTTTTTTTGAGACAGAGTCTTGCTGTGTTGCCCAGGCTGGAGTGCAGTGGTGCGATCTTGATCCACTACAACCTCTGCCTCCCAGGTTCAAGCAATTCTCCTGCCTCAGCCTCCCAAGTAGCTGCAGTTACAGGCGCAAGCCACTTTTGTCCAGCTAACTTTTGTATTTTTAGTAACGATGAGGTTTCACCATGTTGGCTGGGCTGGTCTCCAACTCCTGACCTCAAGTGATCTGCCCGTCTCAGCCTCTCAAAGTGCTGGGATTATAGGCATGAACCACCTTGCCCAGCCTATCTCTTGACTCAGCGGATTTTGCTTTATTCTCACGTTCTGTGTAGTTCCAGGCTCCTGTAAGCATTATTGCAAACAGACCCAGACAAAAGGAACATGTCAATTTCCCTCAATAACTCTGCTAAAGTTTCTGTGTACCTACAAATGGGCACAAGAGATATTTTTGTGATTACAAAAATATTCGAAAACCAGATTTTTGTGATGGTTACTTTGAAAATATACTAAAAATCATTGAATTGTATACTTTAAATGGGTAAATTTTTTGGTATGCAAATTATATGTCAACAAAGCCCTTAAAAACAGTTTCCTTATACTACTCTGGCTCTGAGGAGCTCACATGCACATTTCTGAATGGGTCACTATCTATCACTGACTGGGTCAGAGGAATGTGATGCTCTGATTGGCCAGGCCTGAATATCACACTCACTCCCTGAAGACAGGGATAAAGTCAGTTTCATCCAAAGCACAGTGACTGACAGTGAGGATAGAGGGTGGTTCCTCAGTTGAAAATCAGGTGAAGGAATGCTGTTTCTTAAACCCCAAAATCTAGGACTAGTCCAGGCTTCCAGGGCCTCTCTGAACTCAAATCTGGATGTTCCATAGGCCAAGTAATTGATTTATTTAAGTCATATGAGGCCTAACTTTTGTTTTTCCTGTATCCATGGCAGATGTCAAAGCAAAGCAAGATACAATGAAGGTGGGATGAATCCCATGCTGGATTCTTATTCTTGAAAACTCTGAGAGTAACCATCCCGAGATAAATCCAGGAAGCCCTTCTCTCTGCCTGGGTGCTGCCCAGTGCTCGCTGGGGCCATCACAGGCCAGAGATGTGGGAGGTGCGCTGTTACCTTTCCGTGCCCCATTCAGCAAGCCATCAGACCTGCGCTCCTTGAGAACAGACAAGGAACAAATTCTCTACCTTTGTTTTGTTTTTGTTTTTGTCACTTTATATCTTTTATCTCACCTCTCCCTATCTCTCTCAAACTTGTTTGTCAGTGCTTTTGACTGTGGCTTCAAAGGAGGGATGAGGTAATAAATTAGAATGAACTGTGTAATTTAACTGATTTTCCAGGGCGCAGGGTGAAACAGTGCTTGAGTCTCTCTTTTTACTTTGTTGAAGAACGGCAAAATCACAACCAAAGCAGACACATCTGGAGTGCATCCCAGAGCAGAGGCGCTGTGCTGAGCACTCCACATCTCCTGTCCTTTTAGTCTCCACAACATCCCTGAGGAGTAGATACTCTTTTCCAGTTTTACATGTGAGCAATGGTTCTGAGAAGTTTGTTAAGGACACACAGCTAGTCTGAAACAGAGATGAGCCCTCTGTAGGGTGGGAACTTTTAAACAAATAACTGCTTGTCTGCCTTTAACAAATCTGGCTGTCATCTGCAAGCCCCTTCACAGTCACAGACACATCCTTGAAACCCCCTAGCTTTCAGTGGAAAGGGAAGTAGCTGTTCTCAGCTCACAAGTGCAGTAGCAGGGAGAAGCTACTGACCTGAACCTGTAAAGCTGAAGGTGTGACTACTGGTGGTGCAAACTGACACCTACCTGCTGCATGTGGGGCAGATGGATCTGTTTGGCCAGCACCTTGTTGGTGGTAATTATTATTATTTTTAATGAACTTTAGTGCCTTTTATGGGGTATCTTCTCTTCAAATCACACCTGCTCTCTCTCTTTTTTTAAATAGCCCTGATAGCTTTATCCCAGTTGCTTCACATCTGTACGTCAGCTGTCTGGCTCTGAAAGGCTTTTGCCTTTACATCTCTGAAAGAGCTAGCAGGTTGCCCAGAGTGTCTGTCCAGACTTCTCCTCCACCCTGAGGTGTCAGGAAGTCTGAGTAGAAAGCAGGGGGAATACATTTTCTTATGAAACCAATGTGTGCTTGCCTAAGAGACTATAAACTTCAATTTCATTATGGATCAATGACGCTTTTGGGGTCGCACCAGGAACCTTAACCATTTCAGCATTCCATTGTTTCCATTTAACTTAACCCTTGCATTAGTGCTATAAAGTACTCAGTTCTGTAGTTCCCACTTTAGAGGTGAGAAAACTAAGACTCATAAACATGTCATAGCTGGCCTATGGTAACAGAAATCAGACCCAAGCCCTCACTCTTAACCACAATTCACTGCCTATGTTCCCTCACATAAGGATCACCTGGGAAGCTCCTCTAGCATTTCAAACCAAAATCAATTAAACCGAAATCTCAGGGGGTTGAAGCTAAGGCATCAGTGCTTTTTCATTAGCGCCTCCAGATGATTCAAGTGTGGTGAGGATGTTACACTGTTGTACTTCCCTCAGTGGATATGTTCTAAGACCCGGGTGGATGCCCAAAACCATGGATTGTACTGAGCCCTCTATATACTATGTTTTTTTCCCTATATGTACATACCTATGATAAAGTTTCGTTTATAAATTTGGTATAATAAAGAATAACTAATAATATAATAAAACAATATGCTGACCTCATTACTCTTGCACTTTGGGCCATTGTTAAGCGAAACAAGGGTTACTTGGATGCAAGCACTGTGATGCTACGACAGTAGATCTGATAACCAACAGATCTACTAAGTGATTAACAGGTGGGGAGCTTCTACAGTGTGAATACACTGGACAAGAAAATGAGTCGCAGCCCAGGCAGGCAGAGCACGATGACTAAGATTTCATCATGCTACTCAGGATGCACACAACTTGAAACTTATGAATTATTTCTGGAATTTTCTATTTAATATATTTGGACCTTGGATAAGGAGGGACTACTGTATCTGAAGAGTCAGCGATACACATTCCCACATCAAATGGGTGTGTTGTTTGGGAGATGGTTGCTGCTTACATGCAATGAGAGGCCAGCAGATGCCTCTGGGCCATTCAGTATGTGTTTACGCACCCATATGAATGGTACAATCACGTGAAGTGGTAACCGTCAACGACATCTGATTGTAGTCAGTTTTTGGAGACAGAAGACTTGGCTTTGAATCCATGCCCCTCTGATAGCTGTATGACTTTGCATGTGTTATTTAATCCCTCTGAGCCTCAGTTCGCCTGTCTCTAGAGAGGGGAAAATAATGTGCCCCATTTTGGAGGTTGAGTTGGCGAGGGACAGTGTGCATGTACTGGGCTCAGCACAGATTTTGGCATGTTGTAAGCCATCAGTTGCTGCTAGCTATTTATTGATGGCACTTAGTAACCCACCAAAGGCATACACGACATACCTTGAAAGACAAATTTGAATTCTGAAAAGAGTTTGTGCCTCCTCACTTATGATCATTAAGTGTTTAGGATTACCATCTTCACTTGAAAATTCAATTAATTTTCATGGGTTGTTTAACATCAAGGGTGATTGCCCGAGAGGCAGCCAGATGACTGTGTTGACAAGTCTGCAGACAGGCAGTGGGGTTGGGGTATGGAGCGGGATAATACAAGGGGAGCGCTAAAGGCTCTGACTGCAGGTGGTAGGGCCCAGCTATGGGAAGTGTGGCTCTAAAATCTTTTAGTTCATAAGGGAGGGGCCCAGAGGCTGAGGAGGAGGCTCAGAACAGAATAGGTGACAGGAAGCCAATTTTAGGATCTGAGTAAGAAGTTGGGAGGTTTAGAAGGATCCAAGAACAACCCTCCTCCTCGCCCTTGGGCTTCTTGTTTGTCCTGTTGCTACCTAACAAATCTATCCTCCTCTACACTCTCCATTTAGCTAAATGTTCGTCTTTTTTTTTTGTTTTTTTTTTCCAGAGACAGGGTCTCGCTTTGTCACCCAGGCTGTAATGCAGTGGTGTGATCATAGCTCACTGCAGCCTCAAAGTCCTGGGCTCAAATGATGTTCCTGAGTAGGGATTCAGGTGTGAGCCACTATGTCAGACCTATTCATTCTTTTAAGTCTCACTCAAGCCTTGCCTATTTTGCAGCTCTTTCTGACCCTATCTAGATAAAAGTTAGAGATCCTTCCTGTGAGCAGCCATAGGCTTTTTGCCTGCCATTGTTGGCTGCCTTTGTGTGGACATATCTTATTTTCAAGTATTTTTGAGTTTTCTGAGAATGGGGACCACATTCTTTACTTCGATTCAACTCTACCTTCTCCTACCACAGAGGTTAATGTAAGTGTTTAGCTCTTATTAGATAAAAGTGCATTATTTTTATACACCACATCACAGAACTCAGCAGGCAAAGAAGGCTTACAAGTATGTAGTCCAGGAGTGGCAAATGTCCTCTTGATCCACAGGCCAAATCCTTCCAAATTGGTTTATTTGGCCAGACCAGCCTATTTTTTTTTTTTTTTAAATACAGATGGTCTCCTACTTATGATGGTTTGACTTATAATTACTCAACTTTATGATGGCACGAAAGCCATACATGTTCAGCAGAAACTGTACTTCAAGTACTGTATAATCATTCTGTTTTTCCACTTCCAGTCCAGTATTCAATAAATTACATGAGATATTCTTTACATTATAAAATAGGCATTGCGTTATATGATGTAGCCCAATTTCAGGCTAATGTAAGTGTTCTGAGCGTGTGTAAGGTAGGCTAGGCCAGGCTGTCATGTTTGGTAGGTTAGGTGTATTAAATGCATTTTTGGCTTAGTTGGGTTTACTGGGAGACACAGTAACCCATGGCAAGCCGAGAAGCATCTGTACTGAATTTGAAAGCCTTTAGGTAGCTGTGCCTGTCCAGTCTTCTGCAGTTTGGTCCACTTTCTAATGCCTTACCATTTTACACAATGTATCTGCCCAACTCCTTAAAGAATTTGAGTGACATCCCTAATTTGAGCCCAGCGCTCTAAATTCATAGATCTTCCTACATCTCTAATACATGGCTCCCCTGCCTATGCCTTCAGAGGTAGGGAGCTTATGAGGAAGTATGTTACATTGGTGGAAAGCTCTGACTAAAATAATTCTTCCTGAATGAAATCATAACTTACAGTTACCTACTGAAAGTAACCTGCTACATACTAACTACATTAAATCCTTTTGGTACCTTACCTTTTACTACTAAATGCTTTTCCCATTCTTAAGTATCCCATCACAGGATGATATAAGCCTGTTTAGATATACTTCCTAACCTGTTATTTAGGCAAAGGATGTGTAACTTAGAACCACATTGGATTTTTCAACTATGGTCATCTGAAAATGACCTTCTTGGTAAACATTCCCCTTCATTCATATAGAATAAGGACTGCATGTGTCCACCCAGCCTTTTATACTCACGTGTGAGATTTTCAGATATCTTTGAATAATTTTACACATCTGTCTAGGTCATCAGATTATGGGTGATTTGAGAGTCTGGCATGAACCAGCATCCCAGAAGGTTGCAATTTGAGTATATGATAGATCTAAGTAGATCTTATCTCATGTTGCCCCATTAAGCCTAGACATTTTCACAGCTTTATGCTGCACAGCAGTTAGCCTGTGCCTGAATGCACAGGAATGCAACCCCAGCAATTATTTACCAGATGGAACGTGTTTTTTTGTGTTTCTGTTTCAAGGGAACTCTGTTAAAGTTTCTGATCCTAGTTTTGATGGAGTGGATTGTAAACCTGTTATAACCTGCTAAGGGGGGGAAAACCCATATTTTTCTGTTTTCAGGAAAAATCATTTCCATATGAAAGGCCATCTGGAGAACTGGGTGTATAATAAATCACTGTTCACACCAATTATACTTACTGGGGGGGCCAGTTATTTTCTTGCAAGTAGAGACAGGAGAATATTGGCTTCTGAAAACAATATTGTCATGAACTTCCTTGTGGGCAAGCCAAGGGTCAGGAGGACCTCAGGTGGGCAGTCTGAGATGACAGAAGCTGTCCTAGTGAGGGGAATGGAACACCGTTTGCATGTTTCTCTTCTCCTTCAGCTCTAGTCCTCACAAAAATCAAATATATTCTTACCCTATGTGACTATTCTTACATACTTTTAAAAAGTTTTGTTCCTTGCAATTTGTACAAATCCACCAATCTGAATCAAGATGTTGGTTTTCAAATCAATGCCATTTAGTAGCTGAATCACCTGCAGTGAGTCGTCTAACTCCCTTAGTCCCTCCTTCCCCATTTGGAAAATGTGGCTAATGAAAATGACCTAACATGGCTAAACGCCTGGTACATTTATGTAGAGAAGTCTGTAGGAAGAATGAGCAGGGAAGAACTCTGGTGACATCAAGCCCCTGGTCCCCAGCATTTAGATTTCCAGGGCTACCTGGTTCTTGCAGATCAATGAGCAACTCCAGTGTTCTTCCATTAAATCTTCATTTCCCTTAGTTGAGTTGGAATTGGCTTTATGTTACTTCCAACTACAAGTTTTGACTAACAGCGCATGCATCTATTAACATGGGTAACCAGGAAGAACACAGAGCAGCATGGAAAAGCAATTTTGATGAAATTTACAAAAAGTATGATATAAAATTGTGAATATGTATTGTAGTTATTTGAAATAATCATGCATTTGCAAGACAAGTGGAAAAGAAATATTTTTTAAATGTATGGGTGCCTGTAATTCCAGCTACTCACATGAGAATAGCTTGAACCCGGGGGCAGAGGTTGCAGTGAGCCAAGACTCTGCCGGTGCAGCCCAGTCTGGACAACAAAGTGAAACTCTGTCTCAAAAAAAAAAAAAAAAAAAAAATGTGTTGGATGTTTACCATGGCAGAGTTATGGATGATTTGTTTTCTTCATATAATGAGTGGGGTCAAAAACTTATCAAGCTACATTTGGTTGTGTCTTCCGTTGTTTTCTACAACTGATTAAATCTTACTCATTGGCTCCACATCCACATTCATCACTATCTATATCTTAGTCTCTTTGGATACGAAAGACGTTCTGGTGTAGAGTTTTGTTTTGTTTTGTTTTTAAAGGTTAGTGGCTAATCTCCTATTGTTGTCTACCCTCATTTCTAGATGGTTTCCTGGTATATTGGGGTGGCAGTGATGTGATAAAGTGAGCTTTTGGAGTCAGCAGTAGGAGAAAGTGGGCTTTAGATTTGCATACACTGGCCCTTATGCTGTGATTATGTTTGGTATTGACATTTTTTAGCAATGTCTCTGGGTACCTGATTGACTTGTACTACTGACATCTTTGCATTGGGAAACTGGCTTTTTTTTTTNCTCACTCTGTAGCCCAGAATGGAGTGCAGTGGTGTGATCTCGGCACACTGCAGCCTCCACCTCCTGGGATCAAGCGATTCTCCTGCCTCAGCCTCCCGAGTAGCTGGGATTACAGGCACACACCACCATGCCCAACTAATTTTTGTATTTTTAATAGAGATGGGGTTTCACCACGTTGGGAAACTGGCTTTTTCAAGGAGGCACAAGAGCATTCATGCAGATCCTATGTCTGATAACCATGCTGTTTTTTTTTGTTTGTTTTTTTTTTAGTTGTCAAATGATTCTCTATTGAAATATTTTTCTTCGTAGTTCACAGCTAGCTGGGTATTTACTGTGCCACTGTTGATGTCATCTATGATATCATGAAGCTGGCCCCATCAACAATGCAACTCATAGACTGGGCAGTCTCCAGGATCCCTTTATGGGTTCTAGAGAGTTCTAGGACTAAGGATTGGTACTGCATCTGTGGTGCAGTGTTGACAGTCTTATCAAAAATGGCATTTCCACTGTGCTTGATTTTTTTTTTTTGCTTCTTTCTGTCTCTGGTTCCTTGAAGGCTTTGATGCTTAGGGCAGAGGCAGAAAGTACCATCTCAGTTTGGGCCTGTCTGTTCTGAATGGTCAATTTCATCGTAACCCTTTGACTCTTCCAGTGACCTGTTGCCTTGGGAATGTCACCACCAACTTATTTTGGAGACACACCCAGAGGGCTGATTTTAAGGGCCAGGGTAGACATGGTACCCACTTTTCCACGAGGGCACTTGGCAGGTATACGACTTTGATCTCATTGGGGTTGAACTTGGGTAGCATGGCAGGGGTGGCTAGATGAACCCAGATGTAATATGGCTGAAGAAAGGTGCACTTTGACCTCCTCCAAGCCAAAAGGCCCATGCTGTTGGTTTTCTCTTTCAGTGTTACATATTGGCATGGGCCACTTGATCCCTTTGCTGAGTTTTAAGTGAGGAACAGGACACAGTCTTTTTCTTCTTTTGGGATTCCTTTCTTTCAATTTATCTACTACTTGTGATATCGGCCCTGAATGGAGAGGCCAACACATATAAAACTCACTTCAATCTCTATCTTTTTTTCCCCTGGCATTCCCTTGGTTCAGAAAGGAAAAAACACCTCATCTTTTCTGTGCAGTAAGAATACCTCTTATATCAGAGGTCAGTTCTCTCTACCAATAGCTGTAGAATTCAGATTCATTGTTCTGACCCTTGATAGCTTAATGGAAGCAATAGGAATCTAGAAAATCCTTTTCTTTATCCCCAACATCTGAATTTTAAAGACAGTTATTCTAGGAACTCAAATTTGGAAATCAAAGCTAGATCTTTTTTTTTTTTTTTTTTTTNTTTTCATTTGCTTGGTAAATCTTCTATCACTTTATTTTGAACCTATGTGTGTCTTGTACGTGAGATGGGTCTTCTGAATACAGCACACAGATGGGTCTTGGCTCTTTATCTAATTTGCCAGTCTGTGTCTTTTAATTGTTGGCATTTAGCCCATCTACATTTAAGGTTGTTATGTATGAATCTGATCCTGTTATCATGTTAAGTGGTTATTTTGCACATTAGTTGATGCAGTTTCTTTATAGTGTTGTTGGTCTTTATATTTTGATGTGTTTTTACAGTGGCTGGTACGGGTTTTTCCTTTCCATATTTAGTGCTTCCTTCAGGAGTTCTTTTAAGGCAGGCCTAGTGGTGACAAAATCCCTCAGCATTTGTTTATCTATAAAGGATTTTACTTCACCTTCGCTTATGAAGCTTAGTTTGGCTGGATATGAAATTTGGGGTCGAAAATTCTTTAACAATGTTGAATATTTGGCCTCCACTGTCTTCTGGCTCATAGGGTTTCTGCAGAGAGATCTGCTGTTAGTTTGATGGGCTTAGGGTAAAAGTTAGGGTAACCTAACTTTTCTCTCTGG
This sequence comes from Cebus imitator, assembly GCF_001604975.1. Classification (NCBI taxonomy): domain Eukaryota; kingdom Metazoa; phylum Chordata; class Mammalia; order Primates; family Cebidae; genus Cebus; species Cebus imitator. The sequence continues at coordinate 290,635 of NW_016107470.1, forward strand.
CTGCCCTTAACATTTTGTCCTTTGTTGAAGAATCTGACAATTATGTGTCTTGGGGTTGCTGTTCTTGTGGAGAATCTTAGTGGAGTTCTCTGTCTTTTCTGAATTTGAATGTTGGCCTGTCTTGCTAGGTTGGGGAAGTTCTCCTGGATAGTATCCTGAAGTGTGTTTTCCAACTTGGTTCCTTTCTCCCCATCACTTTCAGGTACACCAATCAGTCATAGGTTTGGTCTTTTCACAGACTCCTATATTTCTTGGAGGCTTAGTTTGTTCCTTTTCATTCTTTTTTCTCTAGTCTTCACACTTTATTTCATTAAGTTGATCTTCAGTCTCTGATATCTTTTCTTCCACTTGATCGATTTGGCTATTGTTACTTGTGTATGCTTTGTGAAGTTCTCGTGCTGTGTTTTTTAGCTCCATCAGATTATTTATGTTCTTTTTTAAACTGGTTATTCTAGTTAGTGGTTCCTTGTAACCTTTTATCAAGGTCCTTAGCTTCCTTGCATTGAGTTAGAACATGCTCCTTTAGCTCAGAGGAGTTTGTTATTACCCGCCTTCTGAAGCCTACTTCTGTCACTTCATCAAACTCATTCTCCACCCAGTTTTGTGCCCTTGCCGGAGAGGAGTCGCAATCATTTGGAAAGGAGGCATTTTGGATTTTGGAAGTTTAAGCATTTTTGAACTGGTTTTTCCTCTCCCTGGGAGAGGGAGGCCCCTAGCTCCTTGCACTTCCCAGGTAAGGTGATGCCCCACCTTGCTTCTGCTCGCCATCTGTGGGGCTACACCCACTGCCTAACCAGTCCCAGTGAGATGAACGGGGTACCTCAGTTGGAAATGAAGCAATCACCTGTCTTCTGCATTGGTCTTGCTGGGAGCTGCAGCTCAGAGCTGTTCCTGTTTGGCCATCTTGCCAGAGCAACCCCCAATCCTCAGTTTTTCTAGGAACTCAAATTTGGAAACCAAACCTAGATCTGTCTTTTTTTTTTTTTTTTATCCCTTTGCATTCCTGCTATAACAATCTCAAACCTCCCTGAGGCATAAGAATTACCTTAGGCTAACTAGGGGAAAAGTCATTCACAAAACATGAAAAAGAAAAATACATTTAAAATATATTATCCTTATTACATTCTTTCAGACTTTCCCTAATGTCCTTTACCTTATCGCCTGTTACCCAAACTCACTGTCAAGCCCCGCCCAAATTACCAACTGGAGGAGTAATGATGATAATGATTGTTTACTGACTACTTGGTATCAGACAAATGTGCTTTTAAACTTGACCATAACCTTGTAGATGTTCATATCCCTGCTGAATAGATGAGAAGCTAGAACTTAGAAAAGGAGACTTGTACAAAGTAGCAGAGCTAATTTTGGGGAGAAAAATTGTTTAGAAAACTTATTTGTATCTTGTTTGCTTTTTCTCACTTTGGCTCAGAAGTCATTTATTCATTCAAATGCTGCAACTTTAAAACACAGCTAGAAAAACACCCATTAAATAATATGGATGCTTAACACACTGCTCAATAAATGGCAATGAATATTATTTGTTAATATTTCTACCTATGACCAGGAAGATAAATATCTTAGTATGCAGAGAGCGGAGTCCATCATGGCCAAAATCTTGGTACAGTTTGATATTTCAACAGCTGGGCAGGAAATAAGGTAAAGTCCTTATTTTTAAGGAAGACAGGAGATCCTGGGTGAGATGGAAACAGGGGCTTATGAGAAGCTTATTATGGGCTGTCATCCCTCTCTGGCAGTCAAGCTGTGTGGTTCGTCCCTTTTGCAGAGTTCCTGTTTTTACAAGAACAGCTCAGCAGAGCCAAAGTTACAAGGTATATCTCAGCAGAGCCAAAGTTACAAGCTACATTTTAACTTTTCACGCTATTCTTTGTGTCCCCAAATATGATTAGTATAGAACATAACTAGTACAGTAAAGTAAATATCTCATCTCAGGCAAACTAAGTTTAAGACAGCACAATAAATGAAATGTCAACCACAGTTTCTTCTCGTAATCCCACGTCTTGGATTTCTCCAATCCTTCCAGAGGCCTGGGGCTGCTTGGTTACTATCGAGGGGTCGGGCACATTCTCAGCAACTATCCATAGCTAACCAGAGCAAATTTTCTCACTATTATACCTATCAAAAAACCCAAATAAGCTTCATTGTAGGATACCTCTAGGTCAGCCCCCAGGGATTATGGTTGATGATCACAGAGGTGTGATGTGATAATGTCCCATTAGGGGGTCTTTCACCTGGTTATTTCCCTGCCTGATACTTCAACTGTAGAATTTGTGAGGAAATTTGGGAAAGACAGCATCAGATCCCTATCCAGTAGTCTCCAAGCTGCATGCAGTTTCCCTGTATCTGTTTCAATGCAGGGATATTATATGGGTTTTGGAATTAGTCAGACTCACATGCAGATTCTGCCTGTGCCGTTTATTGAGTGGGGAGCAGTGGTACCAATCCTTTGCCCTCGGAACTGCTGTATTCTCTCCTGTAGAAAGGAATTATGGAAGGCGTTATAAGGATCAGGTGGGCCAGCACACGCAACGCACCAGCACAGAGCCTGGAATATGGTAGGTGACCACTCACTGCAAACTCTTATTCTTCATGCTTCAGTTACCTATTGCTATATAAAATACCAACCAAGGCCTTAGCAGCCCCTAGGACTACACCCATTTGTCATGAAGAGCTTTAGTGAGCATTACTTGAGTAACAACCATTTATTTGCTCATGGTTTTGTAATCTGGGCTGGGTTCTTCTACTGGTCTCACCTGGGGTAGATCATCCTCTCATGTCCATAAGGAAGCTTAATTTGGGCCAGAAATCCAAGATAGCATCACATATGTGTCAGGAAGCCTGGCTGGGATGCCCAGACCAACTCGGATCAAGCCTCTGCTTGGTATAGCGCTCTGTTGTCACCACTTTAAAATTCTTAATTTTAAAACCAGGAACCCTGCATTCATTTTACATTAATCCCTGCAAATTATGTAACCAGTCCTTGCAGCTGGATCTCTTTCTATACTAGCTCAGGGATCCAAGGGGGTGAAAGCAAAAGCTGGCAAGCTTCTTAAGACCAAGACTGGAACCGGTACAGTATCACTTTGCCTACATTCTATGGGCCAAAGCAATTCGCAAGGCCATCCCTGATTCAAGGGGAGGAGCAGGAAAATCTTTATGGCCATCACTTGACCTCCATTTCCTACTTTCAGCATTTTCAGCAACTGGGTCCTTCGAGAGCTCTCCTGGTGCTAAGAACCAGATACCTCCCCAAGCGACCTCCCCAAGAGGGATATATGGTAAAGGGTTGGAAATCTCTCAGAAATGAGGCATAACCCCATCTTAGCAAAGTGGAGAGAGTTAGAAACTCAGAGTCTAAGGCTACGCCTTGCTTCTCAGTGGTCACATTGACTTCCTCGGTCAGTCAGTCATGGCTTGAGGGGAGGTCAGAGAAACTGGTCACTCACAAGAGACACAACTGGCCCTTACAGAGACTGTGATCAGGGCAGCTTTCTACAAGAGGCTGTGAATAAGGTCGGATATAGCCCCTGATAGACATGTTTTTTCTTTATATATCAGCCATTTATGAAGCACCAATAATTATATATAAGACGGTGTCTTGGCCTATGGGGATGTGACTCTAGGAGAGCAGGGCTCCTTTTTTTAAGTCACATAAGGGCATATCTCTTTAACTCCAATCGAAGTGGGGGTCGGGGACAGGGGAATAATCAGAAGTTTATTCTTACCGTCCTGGTGCTCGGGGAGTCAGCCCCAGTCCTTGGTGACTAGCTCACATATCCTCTTGTGGCTAGTGACACCCACCTCCCTTGGTGGTACAGGAGAACGCTTAACTACTGTAATCTTGAACGTCTGAGTTCAAGTGATTCTCCTGCCTCAGCCTCCTAAGTAGCTAGGACTACAGGTGTGCACCATCATACCTGGCTAATTTCTTTTATAGAGATGGAAGTCTCGCTATGTTGCCTAGGCTGGTTTCAAACTCCTGGCCTCAATCAGTCTTCTCATTTCGGCTTCCAGAATGCTGGAATTATGGGGGTGAGCCACCATACATGGCAGGGAATACACTTTTTTACAAAAATGCCAATTCACCTCAAGAAAAGCTGAGTGAAGAAGAATGAGAAACTGTGACTTTATCTTACTTGCTTTGGTCCTGCTCCAAGGAAGATGACAGATTGAGGCCCGCAGAAGGAGGGAGTCCCAAATAGACTTCTGATATTTCAACTGGAAATATCAACCACTCTCCTCTGCATGCCCCAAGGAGATGGAATGTCATCACTATCTCCTTGGGGCATGCAGAGGAGAGCGGTCACCATCTCTTGACCTCCCCACTTCCCTACTCTACTTCCTCGCAGTTTCCTTCCTTCGTGCCCTCAGTCTTGTGTCCTTACCCCTGTCCCGGAAGACCCCATCTCTTTCCCCCAGTACATAGTGCTCCTCCTCCGTCCCTTCTTGCACACTCCTCTTAGCTGGTGCTATCACTTTCCTTGGTCCAACTTTGCCAGCTCTGAAAAACAAGGAGTGAGGTGCGGTCCATCAGATGGAGATGATATAATAGATGATCAGATCCAGGGCAGGCTCGCAGCAGTAACAGCTGTGGCAAATTTCTACATAACACTAGCCGAGACGCCAAAAAAATGAGCTTATTTCCCAGTGACAATGCAATCTAGTGCTCTGTGACCAGCTCCTTGCAGAACAATAACCGTGGCACTATGATTAGACTCACATTAACTGTGCATAGCCCTGTCTTGACTACCCAGGTGGTCAGCATCTACTTGGATAAGAACGTCCTGATCTTCAAATCTCTTCCTTGATAAAAAGAGGGCTGCTGCTCTCAAGGAACTTCAGTCAAGGGGGGCGGGGGAGACAGTCCCATACACAGACAAAAAACTAGGGGTTGAAAGGCCAATGAGTGATCAGAAGGAAAGGGAAAGAAGCTTCCGGAAGCAAGTGCTGATTGGGAGATTAGCCTTGGCTGGGGGCCACGGCGGAGCAAAGGTGTAATGGAGGGTGGGGCCTCTTTCAAACCTCATTCATGGCTGTGTACACGCGTGTCCGTTCCCACTGCAGTGGCGGTGCTTTCTTGAGGTAGGGGATGGGCTGCTTCCCTCTGGAGTCTTCACTAGACCGCCCTCCTCCTCCTGCTTCTTTTCACCCATTCATTCCAAACATACATTGAGCTGCACGTTCTGGGGTCCCAACTGGAGGGGGCTCACGAAGGAGATTTTAGGACTATACCCACTTGCCACGATTTTACTTTACGTGGTTTCCACGTCTACTCCTTCCCCTGAGCTTCACACCTCTTCAGAAAAAAGCCCCCAGCCTCCCCTAGTCCCTCAGTTACGCCGCGCAGCCTCTCACTTTGCTGATTTCCAGCCACTCGCTGCTGAATAGGCTGGAACACTTCTGCTTCAGATGCGCCTGACACCCTCGGACGCATGCGCAGTAACTCCCCGCCCCTCCTTCCCGGCGGGGCTTGCTGTCTCTAAGCCCCATTTAAAGCGCTGCGCTGGCTGGGGAGCTCTTCGTTCAATTCTCGGTGGATTAGGGCCATTGAGATTCTTAATCAATTGCTGGGTTCCACGCGATCCTCTTTAGAAACTTTTTGCTTAATATGCATCTAGAGACATTCACGGCCCGCCTGCAGAGTTGGAGCCGTTGGAGTGCAGGCTGGGAGGCTGCAGGCAACCCCTAGGCTTTTAATCAGCAACGTCAGTTTAATTACTGCAGATCCGCCATGGCTGCCAAGTCCTCTCTTTCTTCCTTATTATTAACGGGGAAACTTGCCGTGCAGTGGCTTTGTTTCAAGTGGAAATCCGCGTGCTTTGATACCCTCGGGGGCACTTACAGGCTAGGTGGGCACAAGTGGGCTGCGGGACTCCCGAGTATTTACCTGCCAGAGGAATGCACTGCAAGCATGCTGCACACAGGAGACAGGGAACCCGGGCGAGGTTGGGTTTCCAGGCGCCACAGTATACCCTCTCAGTTCCACTGATACCCTTTCTTCCTTCTACCCCGAGGCCCCGGTCGTTGGCCCTCACCAGACAATGTAAACTGGCACTACAAGTGGAATAGACTAGACATTTATTTTCTAGTAAGTCAGGCGTCTGTCCTACCTGCACCTTTGGCCTGATTTTGATTAATGTTACTAGAAGAGGATGCAATGTGTGGGGCTGTTGGCTAAACTTTGTGGAAGTGTCAATTGTAAATAGTGTTACCTTATATTTGGGGCAGCACTTTCGAGTTTCCAAAACACGTTCCCATGCATTATCTCATGGGGTTTCCTCAATATATTGGAATAATGTGGAGGAACTCTCACCCTCTTTCACAATGAAAAACCCTGTAGCTCAGAGCAGCGTAGAAACTTGGCCAGAGTTGCAGGTAGAAAGTGGAAGAATAAGAAACCAGGTCTTCTGATCCTTAGTCTGGAGACTTTTGGTAGTCATGCAGACTTTTTTTATTATCTCACTAATAACCCTGATAATCTTATTGGATAACAGGACAATTTGTTCATCCGTGTCGTGTTCTCTTACTCCATAAAGAAAGCTGATTTCTCAACTGTTTTTTAGAGTTAGAATGCCTTGAAAATCACTCCCTTATCCTTGCTACCAGTGTGATTTGTCATCTTCTGATATGTGGTAAAAACAGTAAAGGTAAAATCTAGCTGCCAAGCTAATGCCACAAAAATCAAGTAGGAACTGGGTTGGATTCAGTAACATCAGTCCAGAGAGCACACTGTTCCTCAAGATGGGTGCAACCTCAAGGACTTAGGGATCAGGAATGTGCATGGCTCTCCAAATGGTTTTCAACCAAGAGAATGCTGCATTTCCTCCAGTAATTTCATAACCAAAAACTTAGTGATAATCAGAAATTTAGGGGTTTTTTTGTTGTTGTTTTGAGGCAGGGTCACTCTGTTGCCCAGGCTGGAGTACAGTGACACAATCATAGTTCACTGCAGCCTTGAATTCCTGGGTTCATGCCTCAGTCCCCCAAGTAGTGGAGACTACAGGCCGACATCACCATGCCTGGCTAATTTTTGTATTTTTTGTAGAGACGGGGTTTTGACATGTTGGCCAGGCTCGTCTCAAACTCCTGGGCTCAAGTGAACTGCCCACGTTGGCCTCCCAAAGGGCTGGGATTACAGGCATGAGCCACTGTGCCTGGCCAGAAATTTAGTTTTTACATCAGGCAATGTGAGATTGGGTTTAAGAATACTGAAGCTATCATCTAGGTTTGAGGGAAAGCAGTAGAAGGCGGAAAAATTCTCTGAAATTTTGCCCATGCATTCAAGACTTAATGAAAAGTCATTCCTCTGGGACCAAGTGATCCTTGTTGTCTAATTTCCTTTAGGAGCTGCTTTTACCTCAGAGCTACAGAAAAGGAGCAGTCTGGCAGACATCATCATCACTGATGGCTACCTTCATTCATTACTTTAGTTACTTATAAACATTCATTTAACACCCACTATGGGCCAGGTACTAGGGATACAATGATGAGCAAAAGACACAATTTTGATGCTTAGCTTTTTCTGTTGAAACATAATTGTATTCTATTTTTCTGTTGCCTTCATTTTTCTCCCACTCCCGTCTCCCAACTCCATCCAGCTCTCTAGTTCTGATTTCTGGTCACTTGCACCATTTTTGGCAAGACAGTCCAAAAAATAAATTACAAGTACAGCAAAACATTCCCTCCTCCCCTCCTCCGCCTCCCACCCATCTATTCCAATCCCCGCTCTTCTTCAGGATATAAAGTCTAAGTCTTCCTTCTTCATATATTGCAAATCCTTTCCTGGGGATGGTCCTACAAGGCCGGTGATGGTGAATATTATATGAATTAGATCCTTACCGCCACATAAATTTCTTCTGACTGCATCTGCTTTAAAGCAAAACGTCCTGTAGTGAGCCTTGTGGTTTAACTTTCTCCTTTCTTCTTCATTCCCCAAGGAACTCCCAGTTCCCCTGTTATCAGCCATATGGTTTCAGTATTGACCCAACTTGTAGCCTGAGGGAAGAACCCAGTTAGCATGAGCCATTCCAATCAGAGTGAACCCAAGTAATTCCACTGGGAACTTTGGGACACAGAAGCTCTCTTCTTTGTGGGGAGTGGTTGTATAAGACTGTGAAGCTCAGATGAGCCCCAGATTTTCAGGGAGCACCGCTGAAAGCCTGAGGGTGGGTGCCAACCAAGAAGAAGTAGAGAAGGAAAACTGACTTAGGACATGATATTGAATTAATCTGGGTCTGAATCAATGCTACCTCTGAATTATTCTGCCAAGTGAGCTATTAAACTCTACCACCTCTTTTAAAAATGCCAGTTTGAGTTTGGTTTTCTATCACTTATTAAAAAAAGATTGCCAATTTAACCCTACCTATCTAAAGCAATGGGAAGTATTGCTGTAAGCACAAAAAAAGAATATACAGGATGTTCACACTCTGTACATACCCTGAATTTTAAGAATATATTTATAACCTTTAGGTTTCTTTGTTTGCAAAATGATATATAATCAATAGTAGTTTTACAACATTTGAGATAGTAAGCATTTAAAAATACATTCAAAGCAAAACAATTGTTCCTGGTCTTTGAAAGCATACTTGCAACCACAATTACCAATGACAACTCTAAATTGTGTTTTCTTCTGAAAACAAATCTAATGTCATGGAAAGCACTCTTTATAGAAGAGAATTATGGAATTTAAAACAATGTGTGGCATGACAAACCCAATGAAATGTGTGCAGTATATTCATGTTTAACTTTCATGAGATCTTATGTGATAATGACAAGTGCACCCTTGACCTTGCTGAAGGAGAGGCATGAAGCTAATCAGAAGATTTTCTTAATATGCTTTCAAAAAAGAGTTTTCCAAATAAAATGAAGAGGGCTATCATGGCATATCAAATTCCTCTAATTTTCAGGAAACAAAGGTATTAATTTGCTTTACTCTTAGAGATTCTTAAAATGCTTCTTTTCTAACTGCATATTTAGAATATATAATCAGAAGACCAATATCCAATTTCTTTTTTTGTGCCATCACTTTAAAAAGTGCAACCATGCCACTTATCTGGAGTTGAGAAACAATCTGGGAGTTAGCCCAGAAAGAGTGTGAACAGTCAGAGCCAATATTGACAAATCCTTATTCTCCAACCCCACAAGTTTCTCTCCTAGGTAAGCTCATGAGGCTGTCAATCACACCCTGTCATTCTTACTTTAGACACTATTCCCACTTCTTTGGTTATCTATATTCTGAGCCCACAAATCAGAGGCATCAAGTTAGAAAAGCTGGAAGCTTCAAGAATGGCACTATCCAATATGGTAGCCAGTAGTCCCATGTGGGTATTGAGCTCCTAAAACATGGCCAGGCATAACTGAGATGTGCTGTAAGTATAAACTACACATCAGATTTTGAAGACTTAATATGGAAAGAAAAGACTATAATTTTTTATATTGGTAGCATGTTGAAATAATATTATATATATATCGGTTTAAATATAGTAGTAAAGTTAATTTTGCTGGTTTCTTTTTATGATGATGATGTTGTTTTCAGACAGGGTCTCACTCTGTTGCCCAGGCTGGAGTGCAGTGACACAATCATGGCTCACTGCAAACTCAACCTTCTGGGCTCAAGCAATCCTCCCACCTTAGTCTCCCAAGTAGCTGGGACTATAGGTATATGCCACCACACTTGGCTTATTTATATTTTTTTGGTAGAGATGGGGTTTAGCTATTTTGCTCAGGCCGGTCTCAAACTCCTGGGCTCAAGTGATCTGCCCACCTTGACCTTCCAAATTGCTAAGATCACAGGTATAAGCTACGGTACTCAGCCCAGTATTATTTTTAATGTGGCTACTAGAATTTTAAAATTACATATATGGCTTGCGTTACACTCTTATTGGGCAGTGCTCTTCTAGAAGCAGGCCTGCTCATCATTCATTCATTTAGTGAATCAATCAATATTTATTGGGTATCTTTTGTGTGTTTGAGTATGGGGCTAGGGGATAAGAATGCAGCAGTGAACGTGGTTCCTGCTTTCATGAAGCAAGTGTACCTACTGTGGTACAAGAGAGGCTGTAAAAAAACAAACCCAATGGACACCAGCTATGTAAAAGCAGGGGATAGTTAATCAGAGATATTCTAGGTTACTAGGGTTATTATGGCTATTAGAGTTAAGACCCAGGACTACATAACTTAGCATCTAACCCTTATTGTTTTAGGGCAGAATCTAATACAATAGGTGTTGGTATAGGTGACCATCCTTGGGGTTACATACCATGGGCTCTGTTCCAGTCTGTTTTGTGCTACTACACATGTATATGATCTTCCTCATGGAACGGAGATAATTTGGAGGGCAGCGGCAATGTTTTTTGACCTTGGTCTCAACCCAGTGTCTC
>NW_016107470.1:302006-358071 GCF_001604975.1 Cebus imitator
AAAAAAAAAAAAAAAAAAAAAAAAAAGAGAAGCAAAGCATTATAGGAGGATTGTTTGCATTTAAGTAAAAGCAGTATCTGTAATTTTTGGCTGACTGCTCCAAGTACCATGTATCTCCTCCATCAATGCTTTGAGTATATTCCTCTATAAATGCATGTTAACTTAACAGTAATAATAAAGCAAAAATAACTATACAAAAATGAGTCCACCACTACCAAAATGGTACCAAGTTCACAAATAATTAATCTACACCCAAATTTCCAACCATCATGATTTTTAGAATTGCAGTAAGGCTTCCCTTCATAGATTTATTGAAAATGTTTTGTACTCCTACAAGTTCACCCTCCCTTCCTATAAAGAGTGAAGTTCAGTTTGAATTGATTGGTGGATAATTTTTCCATTTTTCCTCAGGCAATGTGAGTTACTCCTATAAATCAAATATAGGCCAGAGGAAATAATGTCTCAGATGGGCAGTGACTGACCAGGAGAAGTTCTCCTTCTCAGCAGGAGAAGTTGCTTATGCCTTGTTTGGTACATTGTGAAAAAACACAATTAAATAAATACACAGTCATGCCTGAGTACCCATCCTCCACCCTGCCATCCTCCAGTATGGCAAAAATCTGGTCAGAGTCCATTTTGGGTATCATTCCACGGTTCCTTGGATCCCAAAGCTTTCAGAGTGCTGGCTGGTCAGGGAGCGTACAGTCAATCCTTGGTGGCAAATGTCCCAATTTTTTAAGTACCAGCGAGTCCTTCTCCAGGGTTGCAGGGCCACAGTCTCCACGAATGAAGATAACTTTTCTTAGCTGCCCTGTGACAACTGGGTTTCACATTTCCTGAAACTAGATCTGTGGAAAGAGTCCCTGAAATTAAGAGAAGAGGGAAGAGAGGGAAAGAGAGCATACAGAAGTAAGAAACATCAACTGGCCTTTTAGAAAGGGTTAGGGGTGGATTACCTGGTAGAAATGGATATCAGTCACAGAGAACTCAGCAAATAATAACTGAAAGGTCTGTGACCCCTTCACACTGTGCCAAAACAAACACAGAAACCAATCAAACTAACAAAAAACCCAACACAGGCCGTAATTCAGCCCTGAGAAGACCGCTGGCACAAGACCAACACCAAAGTGTCTGGGAGAGGTCAAGGAGCAGGGATGGGGAGGACGGGAGCAGAATGGATCACACCCTGGCAGCCTCTGATTCCAGGCCCCATGCCCTCCCTTCGCTGGTGCTGTAGCTCCTCTAGTGCAGCAGACCATGCCCTGAGGTGCTGGGTCCCATGCGCTGCCCTTTAACCCCCAGGAAGAGGCCTTTTCTGCTCTGTTCTTACCTCTTTTGACTCTCAACTCTGAATATTGGCTTGTAGAGTTCTGGGATTTTCCGCTCGATCATTGGTCTGAGGTTCTCTTTTAGCTTGTTATAGTTCTTTTTGAGTTCCTGCTGATACTCCCTCTGGTCTGGTGTGATGAGACGCTTGTTTTTCTCTACGGCTTCACCACATCTGAGATGAAAATATCAATGTGGGATAAATAAATGACTTTGAAATGCTTAGAAATCTGAGAACAATGAAACTACTTATGATTTTTTGAATAACTTTAAGAGCATTTTCAAACTGGGTAGCATACCAGGATTACCTGCGGAGCTTTTCAAAACGCAGATTTCTAGGATCTATCTCAGACTTAATGAATCACAACTGCTGAGGGGTAGCACCCAGAAATCTCTGTGTTTTACTTTATTTTACCATTATTTTTTAAGACAGGGGCTCACTCTGTCACCCAGGCTGGAGTGCAGTGGTGTGATCACAGCTCCTGGCAAACTTCGACCTCCTGGGCTCCAGCAATCCTCCTACCTCAGCCTCCTGAGTAGCTGGGACTACAAGTGCGGGCCATCGCTTCTGGCCCAGAAATGTCAAATTTTGAAAAGCTGCCCAGGGGATACTGAGGCCAACCTAGCCAGAATTGAGAACCTCTGACTTGCTATGTGCCAGAAGAAGTTTCAGTAAGTTTTACATGCATTATCTAATTTTCCCAACAACCCTAAAAAATCAGCTTTTATCTTTATTTTGTTCCTGAAACTAAGAAATGTTACGATGCTTGCCCAAGATAACACTGTAAGGAAGTGGTAGATCTTAGAATCAAACTCAGGAATGGAAGCTGTTCTACTTACAAAAAGCTCACTGTGATTTACGGCAACATGGCATCAGAGCAGGTGCCATTCAGCCCCCTCCTGCTACACACATATGGAAGTGCTAGGAAAGCACAACAAAAACTTGTTGAAACAGAAAGGGGAACACCAGGTGCCAGAAAGAAAGAGAAAAATAAAAGCTAGAGTGATTGCAGGAGCTGGTGGCAAGGCGGCTGTGACTAGGACTGGCCCATGAAGATTTTAGGACTGCATATAGTTCTATGGGATGGGTGGAAGGGGTTTCAAAGCTCACACAAGATTAGTGATGTGACCCTGGCCAGGGCAAAGGGAGATTCTGGATATGCTATCTGCATATGGTCCAGAGCCTTGAAAAGCTACCCCATCTATGAAAGAGGGTTTAGAAAAATGCTGCAAGCTGTCCAGAGTATCAGAATGGAAACTTGCTATCAGCTTAGGGCCATTCATGAGAAAGAAAGTCATCTTGAGAAATGGAAATTCTAGGCTTGCACCACATATGGTGTAAGTTACAAATGTACATTTCTTGACTGTATGTGCTTCAATGTAAGAAAATAAAAGTTAATCCAAGATTACTGAAATTGCTAGGGCTCAGACAAACCAACATAAAGTTGCTCTGGAGGAACACATTCTCAATCAGGACATAGGGGCCACTCCCGCCAAAGATGAGCTCACAATAAAAAGTTACAAACCGTGTGAGGAAATCAGCTACCATGAGAGAAAACTAACAGATGCATCAAACAAAATAATTAGTCCAGTAAGAATTAGAGATAATAGAACAATGCAAAACCAAAGTTAACACAGAGAGGTAATAAAATGTATAAAATCCTAACTAGAAAAAAAAGAAGAAAAAACCATGTGACTAGAGAAAAAAGAAGAAAATAAATAAAAGGTACAAAATCCATGATAAAATCAAGAATATGAAAAAAGAGACCAGGAAAGGTTCAGAAAAAAGCAAATAGGACTTCTAGAAAAAAAAATGCAGTAACTAGGCTAGGCGTGGTGGCTCATGCCTGTAATCCCAACAGTTTGGGAAGCTGAGGTGGGTGGATTGCCTGAACTCACGAGTTAAAGACCAGCCTGGGCAACTTGGCAAAACCCTACCTCTACAAAAAATATAACAATTATCTGGGTATGGTGGTGCGTGCCTGCAGTCCCAGGTACTTGGGAGGCTGAGGTGGGAGATGGCTTGAGCCTGGGAGGTAGAGGCTGCGGTGACCAAGATTGCACCACCGCACTCCAGCCTGGGTGACAGAACCAGACCTTGACACACACACACACACACACACACACACACACACACATACACACACGCACACAGAACTGTTAAAAGACAAAAACCTCAATGGAAAGGTTAAATAATAGACTAGACATAACTGGATAATTAAATGTATGACGAATCCAAGGAAATCACCAATGAGATTTAAAAAATAAAAAATATGAAAAAATTGGTTAAGAGACATGGAGATATAAGATCCAACCCACATCTAATAGAATCTCCGACAGAATGGAAAGTGAGAGGGAGGCAATATTTAAAGATATAATAGTTGATAATTTTCCAGAGTTGAAAAGAGATATAAACTCTCTAATGAACAACAACAGATCTATACCCAGCCTCTTCATGGCAAAACTGCATAGCATTAAAGTCAAAGAGAAAATCTTAAAAACTCATCCTGGTTATCCGACTTGTGGACTGTTAAACCAAGGTCTCCTACACAGTATGGTACACCCCAAAGAAGACAGTCAAGTTATTTAAAGATGATAAAGTCTTGCCTTTTGTTTTATACTCTTCTACCCTAGGGAACTTACAAATTGACAAACCTTAAAGGGACAGAGTAATGGCTGTAAGTTACCTAACATGCAATAGTTAGTAATAATTATATTATCCTTCAAATAAATAAGATCTGGGTGATCATGTGCCTTATATTATTTTCCTAATAGTGGTATTAGACTTGGGGTAAGTTATGGAGATACCGAGACATTGTTATCAAATCCTCTTAACACTGAACACATTTCCAGGATGACAATGAGGAAGAGGATGGCATGTGGCAAGGAAAAGCTACCTGGCTAGGCGAAAATAAACCTACAACCACAGCTTCATCATGGAATTAATCTGCTGGAGAAGAAGGACCTGCTTGATTTAACTTACACAGAATCCAAAAGAACTCCCTTAACCAGATTTTCGCCTACATTTTAAGTTTGGCATTAGTTGAAGCAAATTATAGGATACCTAAGGTTACATATTAAAGGTTTTAGGAGAGAACTAGAAGGGAAGGTGTATGGCCTTTGAATCCTGAGAAATCTATGTCACCCCTTTTTATTGCTTCTTAACTAACAGTTACAAGTAACACCATGTGTAAAATAAAATTAGTTGCAGGATGACTTCAAGGCCCAAGTTTATAACATTGGCAGACTATAGGAGGTGGGATGAGGCCTGCCAAAGCTAACAGCTAATTTGGGGAAGTCTACTCTGACATCTTTGGTATAATTAACTAAACTCTCCTTAGTCCTTGTTTGCAGAAGTAGTGCTAGCTAGCTAACACATCCTGATTGTTTACCACGCGCCCTTGAGTGAGTTAAATGCTTTATATGCAGACAGAACTGTGTTGAAACCAGCACTACTCATTAGCAGGATGACTTAACCATAAAAATCTTCAATTTTCTCATCTGGAAAATGGGGATAATAAGCTCATATAATCTCCCAGGATTGTTGAGAGAATTAAAGGAGAGGCTGTGATAATAAGGCAGACTGATGCTTCTGGAGGCTGGCAGATTGTATTTTCTAAAAAATGGCCATAAGAATGTGCTCTCCTAGAACCTTGCCCATACCCCCATCAAGAGTTGGGTGGTTCTTTGTGGCAGCCACAATGAACAGAATGTGGTGGAGGTGGTACTGTGTGCCTGGCTAATAAAAGGTAATATGGCCTCTGTCTCTCTCTCTCTCTCTACTATGAGAGTCCTGAACCATCCTGTGACAAGTCTAGCTACCCTAAAGCTGTCATGCAGGAGAGCCATGTGGAGAGAAGGAGAATTAGAGAGAGGAGGCGCCCCTGCTGTTTGAATATTCTCAGCCCAGACACCAGACATGTATGAGGAAGCCTTTGGGTAATTCCAGTCCTAGCCACTGTCTAAGTGCAACTGAGTGAGAGGCTCCAAGCAAAAACCACCAAGCTGAGCCCAGCCAACCCCAAGTTATAGCACAACCATTATCGTGGCCACAATACAGCTGCTAGGGCCCCAGCCATGATGGCCATATCCTAGGCAAATATCAGGAGTAGAAATGAGGAAAGCAAAAGTTATTACGTACCACATGCATAATAATTAAATGTTGTTTTAAGCCATAAAATTTTGAGGTCATTAGTTACATAGCAATAAATAACTGTGGTGTTTTATAAAGACAAATATATTAATAGCTGGAGCAAAAAATAGGTTTATATAGTAATATCACTTTATATCTTTAAACTTTCATAATGCATAAAATTATTTTATATACTTTTCCTATATTTCTTCCTTTCAGTCATTTGGGTTATATTCTCTAGGTTATTTGATTAAAATTGAAATAATTTCTACTATGTTAATTTAAATCCATAAGCTAAGGAGGGCCATGTGCTAACATCCCTCCTAGAGAATAGCCATATCTCTTGGAAAATGTATACAAAATCGTAAACAACTTTTTAAAAATGATCTTATCTGTAACATGCTCTTAGGTCCACAAACATCTGAGCTGTGTTGCTCTCAGCGATACAACCATTCCAGACTTCCCTTACATCCTCTCATGCTCCCTTTGTTGGTAAACTCCCTGAACACAAGTATTTTCTTAGAACAAATATGCCTGGAGTTTTCTGGCAGTCACAGTCCTACAGAAACCAGATTGATAGGGATAAGAAAGGGGAGGAAGTTGTACCTCCAGAAAAGGATTCCTGGCTTTTGATGACAGTAACATTTTGAGGTCTCCATGTATAGAGTTAAGATCTCCTGGAGAGAGTGGTCATGTAGCCCTCATCCTCCCTGCATCTCTTGGTGCCCCAGTGCCCCCTTTTTTTGAGACAGGATCTTGCTCTGTTGCCCGGGGTGGAGTGCAGTGTAATGATCTTAGCTCACTGCAACCTGTGCCTTGTGGACTCAAGTGATCCTCCCACTCCAGCCTCCCGAGCAGCTGGAGATACAGGCACACCATTATGCCTGGCTAATTTTTTGGTATTTTTTGCAGAGACGAGGTTTTGCCATGTTGCCCAGGCTGGTCTTGAACTTGTGAGCTCAAGTGATCTGCCCACCTCAGCCTCCCTAAGTGCTAGGATTACAGGCGTAGCCATTGCACCCATCCTAGTCCCCCTCATTTCAGCACAGCCCACACATTGGTTCCTGAGTGTGGCAAAAAAAATTTATTAGTTGTTTTCTCAATATCCACTCTTTCTTCCCTACTAGCAGAACTTCGGGCAGTGTGGCCACCTGGAAACTTACATTTCCTAGCCACCCATGCAGGTAGGGATGGCTGATAAGACAGGAAAAGTCACTGGGAAACGGACATACCTTTTTGCTCTTTCCTCATACTTGCCCAGATGTGGTCATGATGGCTGGATCCCTAGCAACCATATCATGACCATGAGAATGGGTACACTATAACCAGGATGGCACAGCAAAGAAATGGAAAAGAACCAAGGTCTCTGATGACTTTATAAGTCCACCACATAGCTCTGCATCAACTACCTCCAATCTTATTTAGTGTGAGAGAAAAATACATTTCTTTTCTTTTCTTTCTTTCTTTTTATTTTTTGAAACGGAGTCTTGCTCTGTAGCCCAGGCTGGAATGCAGTGGCATGATCTCGGTTCACTGCAACCTCTGCCTCCTGGGTCCCAGTTCAAGCAATTTCTCCGGCCTCAGCCTCCCAAGTAGCTAGGATTAAAGGCACATACCACCATGCACAGCTAATTTTTGTATTTTTAGTAGAGATGGGGTTTTACCATGTTGGCCAGCCTGGTTTTGAACACCTGACCTGTGATCCACAGCCTCCCAAGGTGCTGGGATTACAGGCGTGAGCCACCATGCCCAGATGAAAAATACATTTTTTTTATTTAAGCTACTCTTACTTGTATTCTGTTACTAGCAACTAAATATAGTTACCAGAGGGAACAGCTCAGCACAGCAATTAAGAGAATGGACTCTGGGGCCAGGGTGCTCAACTCTGAATCCTGCTTTGCTGCTTACTGACTTTGCAACCTTAAACAAGTTACTTAACCTCTCCATGTCATAATGTCATAGTTTCTTCATCTGTGATGTGAGGGTGATAACAGCCTACCTCATAAATTAATGTAAAGATTAAACGAGTTGAAACATACCAAATGTTCAGAACAGTCCCTGTACATAGCTAAAGCCAGAGCACATGGTGGTGTTATTATGCCCAATAGACACGGTCTAAGTACATGAACTATTTGTACCATATGAGAATGATGGACTATTAGAGATGCTGTATTCTAGTCCCTTTATTTCTTTTCCTTCTTTCTTTCTTTCTTTCTTTTTTTTTTTTTTTTTTTTTTTTTTTTCTTTTCTCTGTAGCCCAGGCTGGAGTGCAGTGGCACAATATTGGCTCACAGCAGCCTCTGCCTCCCGGGTTCCAGTTCAAGTGATTCTCCTGCCTCAGCCTCCTGAGTAGCCGGGATTACAGGTGCACACCACCACGTCCAGCTAATTTTTGTATTTTTAGTAGAGGCAGGGTTTCACTATGTTGGCCAGGCTTGGTCTCGAACTCCTGACCTTGTGATCCACCTGTCTCTGCCTCCCAAAGTGCTGGGATTACAGGCGTGAGCCACTGTGCCTGGCCCCCTTTATTTCATAGTTGAAGAAACGAACATGCAAAGAGGTGAAGTGTCCTGTCCAGTCACATGCCTGTGGGACAGCACAGCTGGATATGAACCCAGAATCCTGCTGCCCCCAGGCCAATGTCTCCTCAGCCCCACTGTGTCTTTCAAACTTTATAGAGACAGACAAATCATGGATAGACAATCTCTATATTTAAGTCAGATTAATTCTCTATTTCCCATTCAAATCCATCAGTTCCCTATTTGCCCCACTGAATGTCACACTTACTGATCACTTAGTATGTCCAAAGTCTTATTCTAAGTTCCATGTATTAACTCATTTTATTCTGACACTAATTGCAAGAGGTAGTTACAATTATTATTCCCATTTTCTGTCTGGGGAAACCGAGGGTGGGTAACTTACTCAAGGTCATACATCTAGTTAAGGCAGAATGGAATCTGAACTCAGGCAATCTGGTTTGAGTGCCCATATTCCTAACCCCAACGCCACATATACTGCCTAGGAAAGCCATTGCCCCATTTTCAGCAATAAGACAGGCACATGGCCTTGGTCTCAAGTTAAAACTACTGTTTCTGTTTCCACCTACACTCGACACATTTGGTTGCCCTTTGGTGACTCAGACAAATTCCTTCTCCTTCCTCTCCATAGACTCCCAACTCCCATTTAAAAACACCACCACGCAACACCCTGTTTTCTGACCCTATGCCCACATATATGCTGCAGAACCCTTTCAGGTGTATCTGAAACGACTTCTCTTGAAGGCAAGCTGTAACTTGTGCCAATGAGTTCCACTATCTTTTATTTAAATACAAAAACAAATCTAACATCACTTAGTCTTTACAGGAATAAGAAAGTCCAGATAAGTATAAAGAAGAAAATTAGAAAACCTAAATGGTCAGGGTGTTCGGGGGAGCAGAAGAGGGGACAGAACATTGTATCTCTCTGTCTTGGCTTTTGAACTCCTGAGGTGTTTTTTATGATTGCAGGAAAAGACAGAAGCAGATTGAGGTCCCAGCTTGGTAACAGTTTGAGGAGTTGCAGGACTGGCTGCATCAAGTCAGGCTGCCAGGATTCTCTTTATGTCTATTTCTGCTTCCACTATAGCTGAGTCAGAAGGGTCGCTGCCCAGTGGTGGCACTAGACGCAGTGGGCCTGGCAAGCAAACGTTTCTGCTATTAGTTCTCAGCAACAGAAGGCTCACTTAATGGTCACCTTGGAAATCTGGGCTTATCGATCTACAGCCCAAGTCTGCTGAGAATCTGGAGCTTACTAAAGGGGAAACCTGAGAGCTGTTCAAGCCCCAAACATTTTCCACTTCTGCATCCCTTCTGCTGTCTGTAAGCAGCGTGGAGGAGAAAACACACCAGTGCAAACAACGTGAAAAAATAGTTAGTCTATTTATTAAAAGCTGTAACTTTCAGATTGGACTTGAGGAGCAATTAGGCAACAGAGGACCCTTCATCTACCTGTATTGAGGGTATGATTTACATACCATACTATTCACCCACTTTACGTGTAGAGTTTGATGAGTTTTAGTAAATTGATACAGTTGTGCGGCCATCAGCACACTGTCACTGACGACTTCTGATCTCTGTGGAATAAAGAGGAGGGCAGGTCAACTGCTGTGTTTGCACACAGACATGAAGTCATGAGCAGCAGGACTGTTTGGCCTGTAGCTTTGTCCCACTGGTATTGGGACCTCATCCTTCCACATATGTAGCACAGTGCCTGGGACAAAGTAGGAGCTCAATAATTGCTGAATGAATGGATGAACTGATGTCTATAGTTGCTTCAAGGTGTAGTAGTTTGAGCACATTTGCTTTTTTGAAGGGAGGAAGCAGAAGGCAAAAGGGGGTGAATGATGATAAGGATGGTCTGAGAGATTAAGCCCTCAGTGAGGGAGGGAAAAGTCATAGGGAGAAAATGTGAAAGGAGGCAATTAAGCAATCTTTGCAGCCCCTCCACTCAAAGTTTGGTCCAGTGTAGCAGCAAGAGCAGCAGCGACAGCATCACCTGGGAGCTTGTTAGAAATGCATTGCTTCAGGACCCACGCCAGACCTACTGACTCAGAATCTGCATTATTTTTCTTTTTTTGAGACAGGGTCTTGCTCTGTCACCCAGGCTGGAGCGCAGCGGCACGATCAGGGCTCATCACAGCCTTGACCTCCCTGGACTCAAGCTATCCTTCCACCTCAGCCTCTTGAGTAGCTGCGACTCCAGGCATGCACCACTACCACACCTGGCTAAATTTTTGTATTTTTTAAACAGACGGAGTTTCGCCATGTTGCCCAGGCTGGTCCTGAAATCCTGGGCTCAAGCAATCCTCCCACCTCAGCCTCCCAAAGTGCTGTGGTTAGAGGCAGAGCCACCGCATCAGGCCAGAATCTGCATTTTGACAGCTCCTCAGGTGATGAGTAAGAACAGTGAAGTTTGGGAAACACTGACAGTCTCCTAGCATTCCTAGAACAACGCAGCAGTCCTGCCAGCGGGGATAAAAGTGGGACTGGTTCCCATGTGGAGTCACCGTTAAAAAGGCAGCAGAACAACATTTTAAATGGTGAATTTGATTTTGAAAATCCAACATTTCTGCAGGCCATCTGGGGAGACGACAGCATCTTTATTGAAAGTCTAATGCATGACTTTGTTAAAGGACCATCCCTAGGAAAGTCCATTTTCTCTTGTACCTCTTGCCTGGGACTACTTTTACTGGGCCCTGGTTCTTTTTGGAGTAACTTTTCCTGGGGCTGGGAGCTAATGAGAAACATATGTTTAGTAGGGATTTTGTAAGTACATTTTACCTAGGTGAAGTCATGAAAAGGATCATACCCATGAGATACAGGATTGCAAGATTTGTCACTGGTAGACAAAATTGAGGCAAAATGAATGAAAATCACTCTCTTGATAAGTTTTCTTTTTTCCTTTTTTTTTTTTTTTTGATACGGAGTGTCACTCTGTTGCCCAGGCTGGAGTGCAGTGGTGCAAACTTGGCTCACTGCAACCTCTACCTCCCAGGTTCAAGCAATTTTCCTGCCTCAGCCTCCTGAGTAGCTGAGATTACAGGCATGCACCACCATGCCCAGCTAATTTTTTGGTATTTTTAGTAGAGACGGGGTTTCATCATGTTGGCCAGGCTGGTCTCGAACTCCCAACCTCAGGTAATCCACCCAATTCAGCCCCCCAAAGTACAGGGTTACAGGTGACAAGTTTTCTTTTACATTTAAATTCTATTCAGAGCCTCATTTACTGATGTTATTGTCTTTCCAGTCTTTCCTCCTTGTCCTAGCATGCTCACGAGAGCATGCTGCTCTAGCTGGACTTAGAGGAGCCCGGTGCATCAGAGGCATTCCTGACTGAGTCTCGTGGTCCTGGCCCACTCATTGGTACCCCAGTGCCCCTTATCCCTGGGGATAGGTTCCAAGACCCCTAGGGGATGCCTGAAACTGGATGGTTTCCCTATGGTTTTTTTCCCTATACATATGTATCTATGAGAAAGCTTAATTTATAAATTAGGAACAGTAAGAGATTAACAACAGAACAATTATAGCAACATACAGAACTAAAAATTGTATGAATGTGGTCTCTCTATCTCTCAAACTATTGTAAATAATACTTTCAGACCATGGGTAACTAAAACAGCTGAAAGCGAAACCTTGGATCAGGCAGGGCCACTGTCATGGCTTCCTCTTCCCCACTAGTGCCTTTCTTCCACCTATATAGTCAGGACAAGATTTAAGTGCCAAGATTTAAGTTTCCATAATGCCTCCCCGAAACACTCCGGCCTGAAACGATTTCCCTTTTCTGATCTCCATAGTTCTTAAAGTTCTGTGTGTAAGCTGCATTGTTATTCAGCCATGCAGAGCCATAGCCTATCGTTAAGAACAGAGTAACAGTCAGATCTCTGTATTCCCATAACTAATCTCAAGCCTGGAATATAGTGAGTGCTTTTTAAACATTTCATAGGTCCTGGAGCATTGTCAATTTTGGAGGGCTTTAACCATGATTAATTTTAAATAAAAATAGATTTAAAAAAATCCAATCTCTGAGCCCAGGAGTTCAAGATCAGCCTAGGCAGCATAGTGAGACCTTCTCTCTACAAAAAATAAAAAATGGGGCTGGGGGCAGCGGCTTATGCCTATAATCCCAGCACTTTGGGAGACCAAGGTAGGTGGATCATTTGAGGTCAGGAGTTCAAGACCAACCTGGCCAACATGGTGAAACCCAATCTCTGCTAAAAATACAGAAATTACCGGTTATGGTGGTATACGTCTGTAGTTCCAGCTACTCAGGAGGCTCAGGCAGGAGAATCGGTTGAGCCTGGGAGGTAGGGATTGCAGTGAGCTGAGATCACACCACTGCACTCCAGCCTAGGCGACAGAGTGGGATCCTGTCTCAAAATAAAATAAAATAAAATAATTCTCCAAATATTTTTCTAGCCTTTTAAAAGATATGTACCATGTACTGAAAAAAATCTACTTTTTTTTTTTGTCATGTCAGAATTGTTGTCAGATACAGGAAACAATTCAAATATCAAAACATTCATCGAGATAATCTGTGAGTATGTTCATAAACATGTGCAAATACATACACACAAAGCCACACACACATCCTATTACCAAGTGGCTGGGATTCACTGCAGGGCACAGTGTGTCTCCTCTGTATGTAGCGAAGTTGTGGACCTCTCACAAAAGCCTGTGAAGGAGATCTCTCTAACCTCACAAATGCTAGCATTTTGATGTTTTCACTGAATTTAGCAAACTTTAACTTTTAGTCTCCTTTATCCCCATCTGCCAAGTGAAGAAATTCCTATACTTAATATTATTCTTTAAGGTTTGAATAAAAAGAAATATTGGTATACATTTTTCTGAAGTCCTTTTCTCTTACAGGTAAAATGCCTCATATCCTTCATACTCATTTTTTTAGGGCCATAGGAAACCCAATAGATGTGTCTGTATTGCAATAAGTTACAAGACTTTGACCAAAGACCCAGTTCCTAACCGACTGCTCTTGAAGCCAGCTCCATTGCAGAATTTAGGAGCAGAGATGAGACTTGTCTGACATGGAGAACTGTCATCAGGATAATACCTTTGAAAAGCCCAGTTTTAGAACCTGTCTCTCTCACTTTGAGGCAGTGTCCATTTTTAAGTTTCTAAAAATATTATAAGATTTGAGACATTACAATGACAGCCAATGCAAAGAACTTCTGGGACTCTAGTGCATCGGTGGAATATCAGCACATTGATGGGCATGTGGGCTATTTGTATTGAGAAGACTTGGTTTGATCTCAGCTCTGCTGCCAACTGGCTGTGTGATCTTAAAAAAAATTATGTACTGTCTTGGAACCTCTGATTCCTCTTTTGTACAATGAGGAAGATGATGATACTTCTTACAACATGATTGTGAGGCACATGGGATGCTAGACACGAAAGCATTTCACAGTTCACGTGTTACTCATGAGTATTTCAAGTGGTGATGCCCTACTGCAGTGGTTCTTAAACTTCAGTGTGCATCAGAATCACCTGGAGGGCTTGTTAAAATGCAGACTGCTGAGCCACACCTCCAGAGACTCCAATTCAGAAGTGTGCACGGTGCCTGAAACTTTATCTTTCTAGCGAGTTCTTAGGTCATGCTGAAGCTGCTGGTCTAAGACTGCAGTTTGAGAACCACTGCTCTACTGAAACTCCCAGCCATTTTCCTTCTTACCGCAGGATGAATTCCTTAAAGCATAACCTCAACTTGTTGTGATGTCGATAGAGTTTTGGATCAGCAGGAATTTCAGCCAAGAACACTTGGGCTACTTCCAGTGGTCCCTGATGGAAAAAAAAAAAAAAAAAAAGCCAATATTGATATTGGAAGGAAATTAAATTGCTTGGGAGAAAATATTGGAGTGACTTCTTAGTTTGAACATTTAATTTTGTAGTTGGTTTGAATTAAACAAAAAAAATCAAGGAAAGTCTTGGACATCTCAGGAAATTTTGATTCCTTAGGAGGAGTCTGAAGTTTTAGAAGAATATTCAGAAGTATAAATGCATTTTCTCTGTTGTTGTTGGTTTTTTGTTTTTGTTTGTTTTTGTTTTTTTTTTGAGACAGGGTTTCACTCTGTCACCTAGGCTGGAGTGCAGTGGTGTGATCTCTGCTCACTGCAGCCTCTACTTCCCAGCCTCAAGTGATCCTCCCACATCAGCCTCCTGAGTAGCTGGGACCACAGGTGTATGCTACTATATCTGGCTATTTCTGTATTTTTTTTGTGATGCAATTTTGCCACATTGCCCAGGCTTGTCTTGGACTTCTGGCCTCAAGTGATCCATCCACCTCAGCCTCCCAAACTGCTGGGATTATAGGCATGCACCACTGTACCCTGGCAAATTTATCTTCTTTTTTTATTGTTGCTGTTTTTGAGACAGAGTCTTGCTCTGTAACCCAGGCTGGAGCACAGTGGCGTGATCTCAGCTTACTGCAACCTCCTCCTCCCAGGTTCAAGCAATTCTCCTGCCTCAGCCTCCCAAGTACTGGGACTACAAGCATATGCTACTACACCTGGCTAATTTTTGTATTTTTAGTAGAGACGGGGTTTCACCATGTTGACCAGGCTAGTCTCGAACTCCTGACTTTAAGTGATCTGCCCACCTCGGCCTCCCAAAGGGCTGGGATTATAGGTGTAAGCCACTCTACATGGCCCCAAATATTATTTTATTAATCAAATACTACTAATACTAGATTTTCCTTCATATAAAAATGTAATGCAATTGCATCAAATGGTACATGCTTTGAGATGCTTTTCTAAAAATGAGATTGCCTTGATCTATCCATTTTTGTTGACTTATCTCATTGCCCTAGTGGCAAACATCGTTTTGCATAATTGCTGGCTTGAGTCAGAGATCTCCATAGCATACAGATAGACCATGGTTGTGGGCTTGTAAAGTCCATTTTATCAAAGGATTGGCACTTACAAAGGCAAAAGTTTCCTCATTTTTTTTCCTGATCTTGGAAATCTAACAGGCGTTTCTATTCTCTATTTCTGCTCCCTTGATGGCAAGTACACTCAGAATTTTTGTGGAGAAATCTAATTATGCTGAATGAGAAAAGACTTATGATGCTCACTGAGTATCTGAGCATGGAAGTGTGGACAAGAACAGATCTAGAATTGAATTAAGGAGGCCCACTGGACAGAGGTATTAGGCTAGTACCTCCATCTGAGACCGGTTGAGCACCATGCTGAACTTGGGAGTTAGGGTTCTAATAAGTCCGAGAAGATCTAGTCTTGTCTGAATGGCCTAAGAAATCTGGTCCCAGGTCACTCCTGGTTGCCAAGGTCCTTGGCATGCTGGGATCACCTGGTGACTGACCCAAGAATTGGATGTTCTAGATCCTTTTCCCTCTCTCCTATAGGCACTTGTAGGTGAGTCTCAAGCCCTGCAATGACTGTGTGAATTGGTCATGACTACGCATTCTTCAACAGGACTCCAGATTCGCATCATATTGTCAGGTCTGGCCCGAGGTGGAGACTCCTCTGAGAAAGTGGTACTCCTAAAAACCTGGGCCACTCATCTCTAGGACTTCTTTTTCACCATGAAAGGGAAAAGGCCTCCTAAAAGTCTTCTAAACCTGACAAGAGTTCAGGCTAACTGTAGGAACATCTCTGTGTTTATATGCGCATCACAGTCCTCATCCACCCCAAGAAAGGAGGGTGTAGACATATAACAACAACCCAAATAATAAGAACCAGAGGCGCTGCCACCCTCTGTTTTGCTTACCTGATTTACAGTAGCTCCTACAGAGCCTTGCAGTACCATTTGAAGCATCTTTGGATCAGGGGGCACCTGGTTAATGGCAACCGCTAACTGCAGGGTCTTTTTCTTCATGTCTTCAATGGCAACTTCAATCGGTGTCAAAACAAACTGGACATGGGACGTAAACACAGGGAAGTCACTGTCTGGTCTCATAAGCTATGGACAACCTGCAGCTATGACAGAGAGGCCACCTGGATGTGAAGAAGCAGCTAGGGAAAGACTTTCAGTCACTTAAAATACTCTTAACAGGTTTAAAAGAAGGAAGGGCCTAATATTTCTTGAATTCTTATGTTCCAGGAACTTTACATACATTTATCATTTACTCCTTCAACAACCTCTTTATACTCTCCGTTTTACAGTCAAAGGGGGATTTATAAGGTTGGGTTCCACAAAGTGCCACAGGTAGTAAGGGAGAGGTCCTAATTCCATCATAAGAATGTCTATATTCAAAGTCCATGTTTTTCCTACCCTGTCAGGTTGCCTTTCCTATTATTGAGCAAGTTACTCAACTTTATTTATTTATTTATTTATTTATTTTTGAGATGGAGTTTCACTCTTGTTGCTAGGCTGGAGTGCAATGGCATGATCTTGGCTCACTGTAACCCCCGCCTCCTGGGTTCAAGCGATTCTCCTGTCTCAGCCTCCTGAGTAGCTGAGATTACAGGTGCCACCACCATGCCCAGCTAATTTTCTATTTTTAGTAGAGACGGGGATTCTCCATGTTGGTCTGGCTAGTCTCGAACTCCCGACCTCAGGTGATCCGCATGCCTTGGCCTTTCAAAGTGCTAGGATTAGAGGTGTGAGGCACCGCTCCTGGCCTCATGTTACTCAACAGAAAGCTATATTAGAAGCACAGCACTCAAGATTTTCTCCCCCATCGTAACACATGCTTTTGATATCACCTGTGCCTTCTCCAACTCACCCTGAGGGTAAATTCCAGTAAATGGAATTCTCTTAAGGGTCAATCTATTTGCTAAGTTCTGCCGGTTTGGGGTAGAGTCTTCTCTGAAAGTTATGGGTTGCATTGTGTTCCCCCATAATTGATACGTTGAAGTCCTAACCTTCAGTACCTCAGAATGTGACATTATTTGGAGACAGGGTCTTTACAGAGGCAGTCAAGTTAAAATGAGTCCAGCCAGGTAAGCACTAGTCCACTATGGTGTCCTCATGAGAAGAGGAAATCTGGACACAAACACAGAGGGAAGATGATGTGAAGAGATACGGGGAAGAGGGCCGTCCACAGGCCAGGGAGAGAGGTCTGGAACGGACCCTTTCCTCCCAGCCCTCAGAAGGCACCAACTCTACCGGCACCTTGATTTCATACTTCTAGCCTGTAGAACTGTAGAGACAGTACATTTCAGTTGTTTAACTTAGTTCTATAGCCCTCGCGAACAGCTGAGCACCATTGTTGAGGGTGTTGGGGAACTACCGATGGCCAAGAAAAGTTCAGGCTGGGGCAGCAACTCACGCTCGTAATCCCAGGACTTTGGGAGGCCGAGGTAGGGGGTGGTTTGAGGCCAGGAGTTTGAGACCACCCTGGCAAACAAAGTGAGACCCCTGTCTCTACAAAATATATATTATTTTAAAGAGGGGAATTTTAAAAGAGGGGAAAAGGGCACCCTGGGTCAGGAAGGTCACATCATACGCAGCTTGTGCCACGTACAGATCACTGTGGGCACACAGCCAACTCCATCTCTCAAACATGTGTGTCTGAAGCTTAAACTCTTACACAGTCACTGCTTTCAAGCTGGGCTAGGGAATGTGTCTTAAGTGAGAAAGTGTTCTGAAAGATGTAGAAAAACAAAGCCTTCAATTTGCCCAATTCTTCCCCTCTTCCATTATCTTCCTCATACCCTGGAAGATGGAACTGGGAGTTTGGACTTTTCATTTTATAGGTTTGCTAGATGGTGAATGGTCCTCTGTCCCAGGGCCTTTAATAATACCTTGTACTTGCATGTACTTGCCCTGGAAATAAGTTTTTCTTTTTTTTTTTTTTTAGAGTCTCACTCTGTTGTCAGGCTGGAGTGCAGTGGCACGATCTTGGGTCACTGCAACCTCCACCAGGTTCAAGCGATTCCCCTGCCTCAGCCTCCTGAATAGCTGGGACTACAGGCACGGGCCACCATGCCTGGCTAATTTTTATGTGTGTATTTTAGTAGAGATGGGGTTTCACCATGTTTGCCAGGATGATCTTGATCTCCCAACCTTGTGATCCACCTGCCCTGGCCTCCCAAAGTGCTGGGATTACAGGCCTATATTGTTTTAATTAGCTGGGCATGGTGGCACAAGCCTGTAGTCCTAGCTACACAGGAGGCTGGGGCAGGAAAACTGCTTGAGCCCAGGAGGTCGAGGCTGTGGTGTGCCATGTTCATGCCACTGCACTCTAGGGCAACAGGGGCACATCCTGTCTCAAAAATGAAAGTGAGAGAGGCAGAGACGCAGAAAGAGAAAAAGAGAGAAAAGAAAGGAAGAATGAAAAGAAAGGAAGGAAAGAAAGGAAAGGAAGGCAGGCAGGAAGGAAAAAAAGAAAATAAAAAAGAAAAGCAAAAGTTTTAAAATGCTTTTGGGCTGGGCGCGGTGGCTCATGCCTGTAATCCCAGCACTTTGGGAGGCCGAGGTGGGCGGACCACCTGAGGTCAGGAGTTCGAGACCAGCCTGACCAACATGGAGAAACTCCATCTCTACTAAAAATACAAAAAATTTGCCGAGTATGGTGGTGCATGCCTGTCATCCCAGCTACTTGGGAGGCTGAGGTAGGTGAATTGCTTGAACCCGGGAGGTGGAGGCTGCAGTGAACTGAGATCGTGCCATTGCACTCCAGCCTGGGCAACAAGAGCCAAACTCCTTCCCAAAAAAAAAAAAAAAAAAAAAATGCTTTTGGGCACCATGAGTTTATATGTGTTATGCCTAGGATATCTCAGTGTTCAAAAGTCCAAAGCAATAAGTACAGTAAGTACAGCAGATGCCTTCTAAACCCACCCCCTCTTGACTGAGTCACTGCTTGAGGCTTTCTTTGCCCTCTGTGAAACCCACACCCTGATGTGGTTACCTGGCTGAACACTATCTGGTGGACGACTCTCCAGTTAGTTCAGCTATTTCTGCTTCTGCCTGATGAGGTGTATATTCACCACGACTCATCTGTGTTTGTTCACCAACTTGATTATGCCTGTTATACTTGTTATTTTAAAGACCCAGTCTAATGAGATAATGCATAAACTGATGAACCATGGGAGTGGGAAGAAAAAGAGTTGTTTCTATAAAAACCAAGCCAAATGCTTGGACAAGACATCACGAAAGTGAGTTGCTATAAAAATTCCTGTCATATTAGGTGTGCTCAAGACAACTGTCAAGGTCTAGGGGAGAAAAAAACCATAAAAATCCAGAAGTCTTCTCTTTCAAATTGTTTAACAAGGATCTTTAAGCTCTCACTCTGCTAATACAAAGCAAAACTAAAAATCATGGACAAAGCACTATCGGTGTAGTTTATAAAAGAAAATGCTGAATTGTGATCAGCAAACCCATAGTCACAGAAAAGTCTGTGGCCCTATATAAAAAGGATGACAAAGAAGTATACATGTATGTGTTTTAAAGAATAACAAGTTGCTGGCTGGGTGTGGTGACTTACACGCTTATAATCCCAGCACTTTGGGAGGCTAAGGCGGGTGGATCACGAGATCAGGAGTTCAAGACCAGCCTGGCCAAGATGGTGAAACCTTGTCTCTACTAAAAATATAAAAATTAGTTGGGCATTGTGGTGGGTACCTGTAATCCCAGCTACTCAGGAGGCCGAGGCAGAGAACTGCTTGAACCTGGGAGGCGGAGGTTGCAGTGAGCCGAGATCACGCCACTGCACTCCAGCCTGGGCAACAGAGACTGTCTCAAAAAAAAAAAAAAAAAAAAAAAGTTGTTTATGGTTTGTACAATTTTGAACCATTCTGTGGTTTGAGAGACCTTCTTCACCAGTCCTATTATGAATAAAATGAGTATAGTCTTGTACTGTACTTAGAGATCTTTCCTGCTAATGTATAGATGAAGAAACTAAAGACATGTAGCTTGTTCAAAATCACAGGAGGAAGCTGGGACTGGAAGTCAGTCAACTTGTTTACCTTACGTGGTACCTTTCCTACAGCACACAGCACACCCCCGACTCACTGGGGCTGCTCACATGCACTTCCTGTCTCCAGCAATTAACAGCACAACTATGTTTGAATCATCTCTGGGCTTTTAAAAATATAACACATTTTGGCTGGGCACAGTGGCTCACACCTATAATCCCACCACTTTGGGAGGCCGAGGCAGGTAGACCACCTAAGGTCAGGAGTTCAAGACCAGCCCAACCAACATGGAGAAATCCCATCTCTACTAAAAATAGAAAATTAGCCAGGTGTGGTGGTGCATGCCTGTAATCCTAGCTACTTGGGAGGCTGAGACAGGAGAATCGCTTGAACCTGGGAGGTGGAGGTTGCGGTGAGCCGAGATGGTGCCATTGCACCCCAGCCTGGGAAACAAGAGTGAAACTCCACCTCAAAAAAGAAAATTATATAAAATATTTAAAATGTGAATATATATGTTGTATAAGTATATAAATAAATGTATATTAAATATTATAATTAAATATATAAACATACTTATACTAAAGATATAACTTTAAAATATTAAATATTTAAGATAAAATAGTGCTATAACATAACGTAGCTGCCTAATGGGATTTTCTGGCACCATGAGAGCGAAAGGATGACCATTTAGTCATACTTCAAGAGCATCCCCCTTGTTTTCAGTCCAATCTGCCATGAATGAGGTTTGTGTGTTCTCCTGGGAGGCCACCCAGGCCGGCTCATCCAGTGGTGGCCACCCCCTCGGGCACATTACCTCCTCCTTCTGGATGACACTGATCCTGGTCTTGATGTAGGGGAAGGCATGCATGGTAGTCAGGACCGTGTTCCTTCTGTACTGCTCGTGCAGCTCTCCCCGAGGCCGCCCCTCCAGGGTGAACGGGGTGGTGTACATGAACCTCCGAAGGTTGAAATTCTTCTCAAAGTATGTGACCCTGTCTTTCATCTCATACTCATCAAAGTAGGGCTCCACAAAAGTGATCTGTATGTAGGCCTGAGGGGGAAAAGACAGCAAGGGAGAAGATGAGCGATTCTGCAAACAACCATCCCTGACGCAATGGAGGGGCATGCTGGAACACAGCCAGCACCCCCCCGCCCGGTGCAGCCCGCAGCAGTTCCTCCTCTCCACTTCCAAGGAGAGAAGGGACTGCACGGAGGGAGAGGGGAATATGCCGTGGGGGGAGTCAGGGCCACTGGCCGTACCTTCCTAGCAGAGCAAACTGATCCACAGTGGAAGCCTTGGTATGAGAGTTTGCCAACTGCTATTCAAAAGAGACAAACTTGCCTTTTCAGAATGACCATGACCATCTCATGGTTACGAGGAAGTGTGATGGCCACACTAAAGAAAACTAACAATATCAAGTGCTGGCAAGGATGGAGATCAGCTAGTACTCTCATACACAGAGGGTAGGAATGCAAAATGCCCAGCTACTTTACAGAAGAAGCTGGTGGTCTCTCATGCAGTTAAATTGCGCTATGATTGGACTGAGCAACCCCACTCCTACATGTGTATGTGAGAGAAATAAAAGCTTATGTCCACACAAAAACCTGTACACAAATGTCTCCAGCAGCTTTATTCATAACAGACAAAGACTTGAAACAACCCAGATGTCCCTCCAGTGGGAAATTAACAAGCAAAAGGTGGGGTAGTCACACAACAGAATATTACTCAGCAATGGAAAGGAACAAACTACTGCCACTGATTACCAATGGGCATGGTAATTATTTTGGACTGGATCTCTTCTATATCTTGATTACGAAGGTGGTTACATGTGTTTGTTAAAACTCACAGAACTAAACTGAATTTTACTGCCTAGACCTCATTTAAGCACACACTCACATCATCCCCACCCTCAAACACAGAGCAAAAAAGTACTCATTAAAGAAGACAACCTCTCAGACAGAAAAAGTGACCACGCATGCAGATGCTGGGATGCCCACCCACTGAAAGGGATGTGGGGTCACTGACCTCAGACTGTAAATCATGATTTAGTATAATGAAATCTGGTTGTAATTCTGGGTTCAGACTCTCATTCCAAGCTCTCACAACCTACCCTGGGGATTTCTTACAAGATGGGAAAAAGGCATCCTAGGTCAGGGAGGTCACATCTTATGCAGCTTGTGCCACGTACAGATCACTGTGGGCACGCAGCCAACTCCATCTCCCAAGCATGTGTGTCTGAAGCTTAAACTCTTACACAGTCACTGCTTTCAAGCTGGGCTAGGGAACGTGTCTTAAGTGAGAAAGTGTTCTGAAAGATGTAGAAAAACAAAGCCTTCAATTTGGCCAATTCTTCCCCTCTTCCACTATCTTCCTCATACCCTGGAAGATGGAACTGGGAGTTTGGACTTATCATTTTATAGGTTTGCTAGATGGTGAATGGTCCTCTTTCCCAGGGCCCTTATTAATACCTTGCACTTGCATTATTTCCAGTAACTTAGAAAGCTTGTTCATGGACATGTTTGCCTGTGAGCTGTGCTGAGCGGGCAGTATCAGCCTGAATGTGTCTGGTCTTTGTCTCCATTTCCTAGCACAGAACTTCAGAAACACTTGGAATTTCCTCAGTGATGGGTGCCTTTGTTATGCTAACGAGGCAACTCATGCTGGGCCCCTGGACAGCTTCAGGATGCCAAGTGGCCACCAAAAAGACCAATTCTGTGATTAGAGGGTAGGAACTGGATGACCTCTGAGAGAGAAGCTGCGCTGGAGATTGTGTTCAATCTGCCTACATAATGAAACCCCAACAAAATCTCTGGACACTGAGACTCGGTGGAGCTTCCTGGGTGGAGAACACACTGATGAGCCTGGAAGCCATAAGCAGAGGCACAGAAATGGTGTGCACCCTTTATCATAAAACTCTGAGAGTAAATAGAGTACTTTTTGGAATTCCGTGAGTCACTGTAGTGAATTATTTAATCTAAGTGGTGTTGTAGAAACTCCCAAATAATAATAATAATAATAATAATAATAATAATTAGTTTTATTTTCTCCTATTTTCAAGCTAACAGGTTCTAGAAACACCCAAATTTGTAGCTGGCTGACAAGAAGTGCAGGTGGCCTGGGGGCCCCACTAGAAGCTGGCATCTAAAGAAGTCAGGGCAGTCTTGAGGAGGTCTGAGCCTTTAACCTGTGGGAGCTGATGTGACCTCCAAGGTTAGCATCAGAAGTGTACACCCAGTTTGGGGTGAAATGGAACATACCCTCTGGTGAAAGTTAGAAAACCCAAGCCCAAGCCTGTACTTGGCTGGAAGGAATGCTTGCAGCCTAAAGAAGGAATCCAGTAAATGCTGTCAGTGAGAAATTTGCATCTTTTTCACATGTTTAAAATGGAGAGTTTAAAGGCTTTAAAAAAAAAAGGCAGTAAAGAGCAGTGCTTAAGAGTAGGGGTTTGGAAGCAACAGACCCCAAGTCTGAGTATTGGCTCTGCCAGTTGCATAACCTTGAAAGCTGCTTGACTCTTTTATGTCTCAGTTTTCTCATCTCCAAAATAGGAACAACAAAACCTACTTCCAAGGGCTGAAATAAAATAATGCAGGATGAAATAAAATGATGTATGTAAAGGGCCTAATGCAGTTCCAGGTACACAGTTGGTACTTAATAAGTGGTAGCTCCTATCATGATTCCTACATTTGAGTATTTTTTCTTTAAGATCTGAGTTGAACTCTAGACAAAAAGGTTTGGCTGCATTTAAGTGACTTAGAGAGTTCAGACAGATGAGGTCAGTATTTATCCTTGGGTAAAATGAAGTGATTTACAGCCTGACCATTATTTTTTGTAAATTTTTTTATACCTTGTGAGGATCCAACTTGGTTTTGTCCACAGGAGTGGAGTCTTTAATCACTTCCACAAATTCTGCACCAAAACATTGACCGTAAAATGCCTAGGTAAGAAGAACCAATAGTTTATAAAGGTTATTTTAACACAAGGTCACTTTTTGTCTTCTTGGAAGTGAAATAAGTTTGGAACAAGTACAAGGTAGAATGATGCTCACTGATTATTGAGAGTCCCCTGAGCTAATGAGCAAAGTTCAGCATTTCCTGAGACAAAAATAAAAATGGCACTGTCAACTGGTATATGCTTCTTTATAAGATGTATGCTTGGCCTCTGATTCAACTAACATCATTATATTTCCTGAGGCATCTCCTGGGTTACCACACTCTGCTTCTTACCTTCTGTACCCTGGGAACTTGGGTACAGAAGGCCTCCCATATTGTGGCAAATCAGTGCACAAGAAGATAAAATATACACCTCTAATTCTAAGTAGCGGAAACAATATAGGGAACCAAGCGGCCTGGGGTCAATGGCTAGCTCTTTTCCTCATGTGCTAAACAACTTTGGGGCAACTCACCCAGCCACTCTGGGCAATGGCTTCTTTGAGTCAAGTAAGTATAAACCTTCCTGTCTTTTTTGGCATGGATGCAGAGTGTAAGAAGCCATTAGGCAACACAAATGTTTGAAGTTTTACACTCATAGGAGGGTACAAATTCAAAGCAATGAAAGCCTAAGGAGTGAATCTTTGGTTAACTGTGAGTAGTTCAAGGGACCCCAGTCCTGCTTGGTAATTGCAGATTCTTTGTAAACAAACTTCTGTTCATCCAAATCCCCAAAAGTGCTTGAGAAGATTTTTTTGGGGGAGCTACCTTTGACTGAGTTCTTAGTGTTTGATCCTTATAACCTGTGTTTCCTTTGTCCTGACCTTTCTCTAGGCTGTTTCTCTTTTTCTCCATGCTTTCAGCTTTGCCTCTAACAATATGCTGCAGTTTCCTGTCACATTATGTACCAAATGTCACTGGCAGGTTAGAGCTGGGCTGGCCACAGCCCATGGTATGGCTACTGCCGAGTAGCTCCATATCAGAATGACCCCAGATGGCATCCAGTGATACCTAAAGGATGGCCTCACTGTTTTCTAGGGCTGATTCAGTCATTTGGCCACATGACTTCAAAGTCAAGACGATAACCTTCATGCCGAAAAACTTTTACTCTCTCTCTACTAGTATAAACTACTAACATTTGGAAAGGCTGATAAGAAAGCAGGTGACCTTGATTGAATTTTGCACAGACTTGAAAATAAATATTCACCATATAAAATTACAAACTATGAAAAGTATACACAGAATCTTAGGGAAAAACTATCAAAATCTTACGTTACCTCATGATCTCACCTAATACCTTTCTACTTTGTCTTTTATAAATGCAAAGGGTAAAACTTTATGTAGAGATCAATGATGAATCCATAACTTTTTACTTATTTGTTTATTTTTGGTAATGACCCACTCAGACTTGTTTTTGTTAAGAGTACAAGGTCAAGCACACAGAATCACCTTTCTTACCTCTAGTCTGTGTGAGATCTCAGGAAGCTTGGTAATTGCGGGCTCTTTGTAAACAAATTCCTGTTCATCCAAATCCCCAAATTTGGATCCATAGAAACCAACTCGGAAGTAGGTTCCAAACATTCTCTTGTGATCCTGAGGAAAAATATAAAAGCCTCTCCTTAGTTATGAAACCCTGAGGAGCCATTGAGTTGTAAAGGGCAGGGGTCTTTCATGGTGTCACAAAGCATTTTACTCCTGTGGCTGATATAAACAGAAATTACTCCTTAAAAAAATCTAATGTTTATGTAATAAACTTCAGAAATAACAACAAAAGAAATCCCATGAAAGATTTCTGGGCCTTCCTTTAAGTAAATTTGAAAGTTTCTCATATTCTCTCGTTATAAAGCAACTCAAACTATATATTTTCACATTAGGAATTCTGGTCCTCTGTTGGAGGAATTCCAGCCCTTTTCTGTTTGACAGATGACAGCAAAAGCATTGTGCTAAAGGTAAATTACTCCCTAGAGAGGAAGGACAGCTAAGCATCTATAGGACAGGGTCATCTGCCGCCAGGTAACAGGACCTGCTAGCCAGGCTCCCCCCCGCTACCTTGTTGACAATGCTGTCAAAGGTCCTCTGCAGCTTGCTGTGAATCAAGGTCAGCTTCCGGAATTCTCGATGTTCTTCTAGGATGGGGATCACCAGCTTGTAGACCTCATTAACCGTCTCATATAAGCCTCCCTTGGAAAGAGGAGAAGAGCATCGGAGAGAATTTAATCCACTGGAAACTTAAGAAGAGCAACCAAAGGTCACTGTCTAAACAATATGCTGGAGAGTGAACCTATTATTGTATCACAGTATTTTACAGGGCAAGAGGGATATCTAAGCATTTTGGGGACAGTGCTGGCCTTCACACTGAACTAGACAGCTCTGTAAGTAGTCCTGTATGGTGATAAGTAGGGAGAAGAGCTTTCACGGGGAAAAAAAACAAAACACACTGGCTAGGTATAGTGGCTCATGCCTGTAATTCCAACACTTTGGGAGGCTGAGGCAGGAGGATCACTTGAACCCAGAAGTTTAGACCATCCTAGACAACATAGGGAGACCCCATCTACATAAAATTATGAAAATTAGCCAGGCAGGGTAGCATGCGCCTGTAGCCCCAGTTACTTAGGAGGCTGAGGTGGGAGGATGGCTTGAGCTCAGGAGGTCAAGGCTACAGTGAGCCAAAATGGCACCACTGCACTCCAGCCTGGGTGACAGGGCAAGGCCTTGCCTTAAAAAAAAAAAAAACAAAAAAACTCCCAAAGAATAGGTAGTATTAGAGTGAAAACAAAATGCCATTTTAGATTATATAAATGATTATAAAAAAAAAAAAAAAAAAAACAAAACAGGAGAGAAGTTTGGAAGCAGGGACTAATAGCGATTCAGAAAGGCTGTTTTAGTATATTTAGATTTCATCAGAGGTCCTCCTTTAGCCAGATGCTAAATGTATGAGTTAGCAGGATTCTAATTCATTTTCTGGAGTTTGAGGAGATATGAGAGTATATTAGACATTTTCTGAATCCTGAAAAGGAAAGCAGGAATAGAGAGAAGATAGTTAAAACAATAATTAAAATACATAAAATTGTAGAGAGGAAACTTGGAAGTAAAAAGTAGAAAATAAGGATTAGTATAGTACAGATGAAAACAAAATTGGATCAGCTAAATATAGTGAAGTATTGAATACTTTCTTGGCTTAAAATTTAAAAGAGGAGGGAGATTAATAAAATGA
Source organism: Cebus imitator (assembly GCF_001604975.1). Taxonomy (NCBI): domain Eukaryota; kingdom Metazoa; phylum Chordata; class Mammalia; order Primates; family Cebidae; genus Cebus; species Cebus imitator. The sequence goes on from NW_016107470.1 coordinate 328,971, forward strand.
AAACAGGTCAGGCATGGTGCTCACACCTGTAGTTCCAGCACTTTGGGAGGCCAAGGTGGTCAGATCACTTGAAGCCAGGAGTTTGAGACCACCCTGGCCAACAGGGTAAAACCCTATCTCCACTAAAAATACAAAAAATTAGCCAAGTATGGGGTGCATGCCTGTAATCCCAGCTACTTGGGAGGCTGAGGCAGGAGGGTTTGTTGAACCCTGGAGGCAGAGGCCAGGATTGTACCACAGCACTCCAGCCTAGATGACAGAGCAAGACTCTGTCTCAAAAGAAAAAAAAGAAAAAGAAAAAAGAAAAGAAGACAGAGTTTCCTCTTTGCCTGAATCTCCATGACTTCATCTCTCTCTACATTTTTCCTAGTATATATACTAAGAGCGTTTAGGTCCAGATTAAGTTAACCAGAGGAGTCTCAGTGGTTTCTGTGCCCACATTTCTCTAAGCTGGTCCTGGTCTGTGATGATCCCGCAGACTGCACAGTGGCTAGGAGGGAAGACACTATATGCTTATTCCTTCTCTCTTCTCCCAGTGGTTCCTCCCCAGTTTTTTTCTCTCTGAGAGGAAAAATGAAGGAATGAGAACATGCCTCATCATTTATTGTGTAACCCTGGGCAAGCCATTTCATCTCTCTGTGGCTTAGTTCCACCCCTATTAAATGGAAATAACACTGTGAAACTGCTGCCCAGCCAATAAGCATGCAGTGAAGGCCAGATCAGCGCTGTGATGAAAGGATGTCTCAGCTCCCTTAGGGAGCTCGTGCAATTTGCATACATCCAAGTCCTCCCCAGGCCCATCCCCTGCCCTGCACACCCTGGCATGTGTCCTCAGGAAGTGGGGCTGACTGCTCCAATAAGACCAGGTGTTTCCAGGACCCCAAGTCCAGCTGGAGTGAGGGAGGCCAGGCCCCAGGATGCCCTCTGGGCACTGACCGTGCTGAAGAGCTCTGATGCCTGCTCCAGGAGGCCCACCAGGCCGCTCTCGGTGAAATATTGGCCTACACACACTCCATCCTCGTCAGGCGACAGCGTGTCATCAGAGACCACAGACTCCTCCAGCACATTGGAAGAAATATTCTGAAAGAGACCACAGTATAAGCCTGGAGAACAGGGTGACCAGACTGGTAAGAGACCATAGGAACCCAGACTGGGGGAATGAGGAAGCTGGTATTTAGATCTTTACCAAGGCTGTGATTAAACTAGGTCTGCGGTTCTACCCCGGGAGTATCTGTCTGCCATTCATTTAGAAGGGGCGCACTGAGCGACTGGTCTTCAAACCTCACGTTTTTCTTTTTAATCATTAGGAGATTTTGCATAGAGGATACTCACCTCAATGTTACAACAGCTGAGTTACTTTAGTGAAACAACCCTAAGGGACATATGGCTGGTGTCTTGGTTTTCAAAAGGCAAAGGTCAATTAACATTAACTAGACTCCCTGCTTCACCAACTGAGTGAACTCTGGCTTCCAGTGCTGTTTTTCTGAAGAACTTTGCCATGTGTAGTTGACTTTCAGATAAACAGCCATGATACATGACAACAGCAAGTGAGGCTGTCTTCATTAGGGAAGTTTTCATGGCATTGCAGCAGTTACTGTGTTATTTTTCCCTGAAGATTTTGTTCACATGCATTTTTTCCTTTACATAAACCATTGAGTTTAAAGCCTCTAGCCAAGCATGCAGAGACCATGGTTAGGGTAAACCAAATGAGAAACCCAAGATATAAAATTTAGAGAGGTACTCACTTTTAGAGCCATGGAGGTACTGATCTTGTACCTGCTTGACCCTGACAGAGAGTGCCTCCTCACCCTAGCACTGGGTCTGGCAGTGAATATGTGACAGGTCAAGAGTCATTTTCTTTTTAGCTCACAGCTATGGAAGAAATGCATATGGAAAATTAAAGAAATGGGAAACCTTCCCAGCCTAGGGATTATAAACAGGTGGCACACATGCTACTCCTTCCTATTGCTGTAATCATGGCAGGCATAACTAATCAACTGTAGCACTCTTACTCCAGAGCTTGGAAATAGTCTCAAAATTCTTCAGTATAGTGCTCCAGTCAGCCACTACTAACTGATCAGAGTTGGCTTGTAAACTAAAAGCTGTCTGCCTTCTGGCCTGTTTAACAAGATCAAGTGAATCAACCTTAGCAATCAATGAGGACACAGTTGTCGTAGATAGCCCTATCCCTTCACACACAATACTGTAATGTAGTTTTAGGAATATAGGAGGAGGCACTCTAAGCCTTTTGTGGCCAGCCTTTCTTCCAAGCCTGGCCTATGTATTATGATGTTTCTGTGAACTGGAGATAACAGAAGGTCCAGGAAATTCAGTTGAAAGCATTTAAAACCCAGGATATGAATGCTATTAGAATTGCATGCAATTTTCCACATGAGAGGAACAGATTTGAAGCTATGTAGCTTCATTAGCTGTAGTCAGAGGAAAAGGATTCTACAGACTTTCTTGGCTTCAGAATCAGGGAGGTACAAGTAACAGCAGTATCTAAGAACGTGTCCATATCTACAGCTGTGAAATTCTGTGTACTCTGGGACACAGGATTTCAGTGATCTCAGTTTCTTGGAATTCAGTGACCTCAAAGTTAGTTTTCTTTGCACAGATTTATTTATCTCTAGTTTGTAAATCTTTTCCAAAAGCTCAATTTCATTGGAGCAGAACAAGGTTGAAAATCAAAGCAAAAAGCATTTGCAAAATCAACACTGGATAGCTGTTGTTAATGCTGTCTAGAATTCTTCTTCTATAAAGTAAAGCATCCTGATTTCAGGGAAGAAATCACCCACAATTCCAGGTGTGGACCTGTGCTCTGGCTCAGCCAATCAGAGCACTCCATTTCTCTGGCCATTATGGCTGGTTCAGGGATGAGCACATGACCCAATCAGGATCAATAAGATGCACTAAGGCTTTCTCTGCAACTGCTAGAAAGGAGACATCTCTCTTCTCTCCTAGACTTGAACCTAGAGATGTAAACCCAAACTGTGGTGTGGGAAGCCTGTGAAGAATGAAGCTGACACGAAAGATGGCAGAGATGAAAAGTGGTGATGACACTGAGCTCTGCTGACATTGTTTGTGCCCCTAGGTCCAGTATGGCAGGTGCTACTCCAGGCTCACATCGCTTATACAGGCTGACAAATTCCATTTTTACCTTCTGTCAGTCTGGGTTGGGTGTTCTTTCACTTGCCAGCTACATTTCCAAATTGATTTGGTATGTCCCATTTGAGAGAAAAGGAATTCACTCATACACATTAATGTAATTTGGCTTCTCTTCTGTAGCTGAGAACACCTAACTCAATGTGTTCTGTACATCATGAAGGCTTCACACTGCAGTTTCTTCTGCCTTCCTTTTCTCCTTCTTCATCCTTCCCTGACCCTCAGGGCCTGGACCATAAATGCTCACAACATCTTGTGCCTCTTTATAACAGTATTTCTCATTATTATAACTAAATAAAGAATGGGATAATTAGTTATATGGTATCTCTCTGGTTACAATGTAACATTCATGAGGACAGGATAAGGATCCAATAAATATTCTCTAAAAGAAGGAATCAATGAGTAAAGATATGTGAACAGATAGAGCTGTATCCCCATGTTGGGATAATGTAATATTTCTGTTGATTGTACAATAATGATTCTGTCTCACTTTGGCATGTCATTCTTAGCAAATCAGTTGAATTCTAGGTAAAATTAGGACAGTAAGGCTTACTAAATATAAAAGTCAATAACGAAATGTAGTTGATATTTAAGTAATAAATGTTAAATAAAATGTAGTCAGCCGGGCGCGGTGGCTCAAGCCTGTAATCCCAGCACTTTGGGAGGCCGAGGCGGGTGGATCGCTAGGTCAAGAGATGGAGACCATCCTGGTCAACACGGTGAAACCCCGTCTCTACTAAAAATACAAAAAATTAGCTGGGCATGGTGGTGTGTGCCTGTAATCCCAGCTACTCAGGAGGCTGAGGCAGGAGAATTGCCTGAACCCGGGAGGCAGAGGTTGCGGTGAGCCGAGATCGCGCCATTGCACTCCAGCCTGGGTAACAAGAGCGAAACTCCGTCCCAAAAAAACAAATAAATAAAAATAAAAATAAATAAATAAATAAAAATAATAAATAAAAATTAAAAAAATGTAGTCACAGGAAAAAGGCATAAAAGAATTATAAAATAGTAAATGAAACAATATTAAGTGCTAAACCGAATTGAAGGAGTAGTACTATAATATTTATTCTTGATAATATCTAACAGCCAAAATAAATTTGAGAAAAGCAGATATATCTAAAATAACTTTTATAACTTTCTTGTATACTTTTAAGTGATTTAAAATCAGGTATTAGTTTTATGGTTTTGGATGAGATTTTATAACAAACATTTCTGAATTAAGAAGAAAATTCATTTTCCAAGCATGAAATCACAGAATAACTATTTTTGTTCTTGAGAACCATAAGAAAGGAGGAGCTATTCATAGGAGGCAAAACCCAGCTTTGCAGTGTTCTGGGAAACCAGAAGCTCCTGGCTCCACCAGCCTTGTTTCGGTGACTTATTCTCTAAGCCCGGGAAAGCTACTTTGAATTGTTCTTTCTTTCTGGTTCATACAACATCACAAAATTGTGTTGAAGAACAATAATGAGAACAAAGCTTTTCATAAAGTCAGTCATGTAAACTCAAACAAGAATAATACAAACCCTTGTAAATGACTTCGTGAGTCTGGCTTGAAAAACACTCTATTACTGTAGCTATATTGTTCATGGTTTCAGGGATGGGCATCTCCAAAAATTATGTCTCTTGCAAAAGAAGTACCCAACATTATGTTTTTTCCTCTCTCTCTAAAGCCTGTATTAAACCATTCAATAAGAACACTGTAAATGGCCACTGAGCATCCTCATCTGAGCCAGCTTTTAGGTCTGGCAGACAATTTCTCTTTGCCAAGTGGGGGTAATTTTCAGCTTATCCTAAGAAGGGACTGATTCAGCCTTTTGTTTCCCTTCTCAGGTGAGTTTGATTTTTTCTTGATTTTGGATTGGAGAGTGGGCCCCTACAAAGTCAGAGAGCGGAATCAAATGAATGGGCCAGGAGGGAAACAATTTATCCAATGTTTTCCAAACTTTCACAGATGTCAGTATACTATGTCAACTACATGTCATTGAAAAAGAGTTTAAATGACCTTAGAAAAATTGCTCTCTCAGTTCTCCCATCTGTAAAGTGGGAGTATAATGCCTTCCCTATCTACCTGCTTCACAGCTTTATGGGGAAGTTCAAATGAAGCCATGCATGTGAAAGTGTCTGCAAATGTCTCCTAAAGTGCTACTGACTCTAGGTGCCATTATTGTAAACAACAATTAAAAAGACAAAAACCAACAATGATGGAAAAGCAATTAGAAGAGGCAAATATAATGTATGAACTTGGGATTTTTCAACCTTAGCATTACAGACATTTGGGTCCAGATAATTCTTTCTCGAGGGAGCTCTCTTACAGCGAACGTTTACCAGCATCCCTCACTTCTACCAGTCAGATGCCAGAAGCACCTACCCACCCACCCCCATTGTGATAACCAAAAATGTATCTTGACATTGCCAAATGTCCTGGGGCTGGGGGACAAAATTGCCCAGGTGAGAACCACTGCTCTAAGGGAAAAGCTGCACACACCCCACCTGGAAGCTGACACTGCCCACGGGCAGGTAGCTGTGGTCCTCCAGCATGCTCAGATACTCAGCCACTAAGGCAGCGGCGTGCACCAGGCACATGGCGGCCTCCGTGTAGCACTTCCTCTTGGTGTGTTTCTCTGCCATGTTCTGGAGCCAGGTCAGCCGCAGATCAGGAGATGCCTGGTAACTCTTGGCAATTCTGAAGACAGATTGAAAAGTAGTTTCGAGGACAATGGGTTAATGACACTGTTCTACTGTGTGTGACCTTTTCTTTTTTTCTCCCCAAGAGTTCCCCGCACCCTTCCACCTGAGATTTCACCCTACATTTCCAGAAAATGAGAGAGAAAGAAACATATACTAGTCTCTTGATTTTTATTCCATGTTTAAGGTGTGCTGACCTCCAAGAAATAGTACTTAGTAAAAGCCTTACGGGAAAAAAAATACCTGATAACATGATGTTTATTTTAATAGCTCTCAGGCAATTCTCTGCCTTTTCTTTTGTTTCTCTCAAAATAAAACAGAAGACAAAAGTACTGCCCTTGTATAATGGTGCATCAGAACAATTTTACCTCTGTAAGTAATTTCTCCCGGACTGGAAGACCAAGTTTTAAACTACAGTATAAAAAATGATTTCTAAAGTAAAACTATATGTGTATGTCTGAATATAATTGGAAGAGAACCATATAGAAAATAATTCCTATAACAGTTGATTATTCTTTTCTCTGATTCCGTGGTAAGTAGAAGATAGTGTTATTAAATAATGTGTCACTTTAAATTAGGGAATCCCTCTGAAAATTTACATATGAATGAACCTACTCTGAATGTTTAATTTCTACATATTATTCGAATGTCGTACAAATCACTATATCCATGTTACCTGTGAGCATTACATCGGTAAGAACTCCACAGTGACAAATCTTCAACCCCAAAGTGATGCCCCTTGGGTTTCAGGAAAGCTTACCTATACATGAGATCCATAAGCATCTCAGGATCTTCCTGAAATTCCCTCATTTTCACCGTGTCATATAAGATGCTATTCAGATTACAGAGAAGTTCCTCCACCTGCAAAAAGTGTAAGCCTTGAAATAATCTTGGCTTTGTAGTCCCAGGTGAAGAGTTAGGATTACAATGAAACTGCAAGGGGAAGCCATGGGAAGGCTTAGAGCAGAGGGCAGCAGAGACTAGGGGTGGCAGAGTCATCTAGACCTGACTCTGTGGTTTTCATCTTCCCCAGCCCAGGTGCTTCTAAGGTCTGGATATGTGTTGGCCCTGGAGATCCATAAATCTGCCTGAATCCTCATGCTATGTCTTCTCCAATGTTTTTTGTTTAAATTAGTTTCAACCAGTTTCAGGTATTTGTAAACTGAAAAGTTCTCAACTGTACTCTGGAATATCAGGGCTTTTCATACCAAGTAGGAAGCAGCTTAGGACCTCAGCTTGAGTTCCATGTCTCAGAAGCCTCTTGGGTCTTCCCAGGGCTTCAGAGATTTTAGAACCTCTTGTAATCATTTGTTCTTAATTACAAAAGCCGACAGTGGAGGGACAGGGGAGCCTGCAGTACAAAAAGGATGACAGACTATGTTTTGATCTGTAGCCCCTGGCAGATGACTCAGCCACAGAATGTTGTCTTATCCCCTCTCCCCTCTGCCAGCTTGCCAGAGCTCCTAAAATTTCTACCACTAGCGTCATTTCATTGGGTGAAGGCACTGAAGACCATTATTAAACTGTTCATATTTTGATTGGTCTTGTTGGTGAATATCTCTCCATAAATGATGAAATTAAAGGAGTATGGTCAAGATGAAATGAGAGAGGAAGGATTTGAGGTAGAGGAGAGGAAAAAGGTTCTGAGAATGAGGATGCAACATTGCTTGAGAGGGCAAGAGAGACTTTAGAAATAGGGTTCTCAGACTAAGGGAAAAAAAGAAAACATTCATTCATTCATTCTCACTTAATTAAGGCCCTACTATAGAGCAGGAGTTAAAAGATAAAAGGGACAGGCTAGAGTTCCATGGTCATTGTAATGGACATGGAAGAGATTATTGTCCTTACAAGTTTCCTTAGGACAACCTTGTTTACAAGCTCTCTCGAACTTGGCCCTTCCTTACCCCTTACTAGACAAGCTGGTCCCTTTACCGTCCCTTCAGACAGAAATAATTCATTCTCTCAGCTACTTACAATTTCCCCCTCACTTGCCCCCTGCCTAGCTGAACCCTATGTTAGCCTTTTAATCTTGTCCCTCCCTACAGGCGTTCCTGGCCACCAGATTGTTTATTAATCATATCCTCTCTTCCTCTAACATTACATAGCATTTAGTTCCTTACCACACAGTTTTCACTTATGTATCACTTATCTTGTGCTGACTCCTAATTGTTTTGAGACTGAGCCCTCCAAATAGACTGCTAGCATCTTGAATTTGGGGACAGCAGTGGACATATTTCTTTTTAACCTCTCAGAGCACGGAGAGCACATGCATATTGGACAATAAATGCTTGCAAATGTTATGTGAGTATGTTTCTACATAAATTGCATCTATATGTACATACATACATACATACATAATAGTTGGCAGATCTCAAACTCATGTATGAGACATGTATGTGCTTCGGTGTACCTGGGTGGGAAAAGGAGTCATCTGCATGGCCGTGTCCTCTTCTAAATAGGCCAAAATTGTCCTCAAGGATCTTCTCAGGTGCTCTTCATTAAAGTCTGGTGCTCTGCCCACCAAAAATGCCAGCGACATGGTTACTTGCATCTTTACTCTTGCAAAGTTCTATATCAGTGAAAAAAAAAAAGAAATGATTAAGAAGCACTCAGCAGTAGGTAACTGAAGGCAGCATGACCAGACACAAATAACTCGTCAATGTTTCCTTTACCCCTGTCTTAATCATTTCCCCTTCTCTCAATGAAACAGGAACTACACTTATTGCACAAGATTTATATTGTTGTTTAAATAGTTTAAATGGACAGTGCTCTCACATAAGTCTGTCAGGCTCCCTTTAAATTTTCATTGAGGACTGTGCTGCCTTGGTGCTGCAAGCTGGAAGAGTCTTAGAAAGTTAGGTCTAAGGATACGGATATCCTTTTGTGCCAAGTCTCTTCTTGGGACTTTATTTAAACTTTATTTAAAGAAAGGGACTTTCAGCTTGGCCTCCCAGCACTTTGGGAGGCCAAGGAGGGTGGATCACTTGAGGTCAGGAGTTCGAGACCAGCCTGGCCAACATGGCAAAACCCCATCTCTAATAAAAATATAAAAATTAACGGATGTGGTGGTGTAAGCCTGCAATTCCAGCTACTCAGGAGGCTAAGGCAGAAGAATCACTTGAACCAGTCGGCAGAGGTTGCGGTGGGCTGAGATCACGCCATTGCATTCTAGCCATGGTGACAGAGCGAGACCCTATCTCTAAATAAATAAATAAGGGGACTTCTGCAGCCAGCATTTCTGAGATTTTGAACTCTGGGTTAGCTTTTTGATTCTTCTTCCTTTACGGGTCTATGAAGAAATATGGCTATCTCAAGGGGCCCTGAGGAATGTCCTAAAGGCTTTTAAATAATCATCCTTAATGTATTCAGAGGAGGTTGACTTTCTTCCATGGGCCAATTTATTTTTTAATATCACTTGAGCATACTCATTAACATAGCCACAAATGGAAATGCCAAAGAACATATCAAAATCTAAAGCAAACTTGACTGTTCTATAATAAAGCTGATCTCTAAAGTCTTTGTAGCTTTGAATAAAACTCAAGTCTTGGCTAAGCTTGATGGCTCATGCCTATAATCTCAGTACTTCCGGGGGCTGAGGAGGGAAGATCACTTAAGCTCAGGTGTCTGAGACCAGCCTGGGCACACAGCAAGACCCTGTCTCAACAAAAATGCAAAAAAAGTTAGCTGGGTAAGGTGGCTTGTGACTGTAATCCCAGTTATTACACAGGACGCTCATGTTGGAGGATCACTTGAGCCCAGGAGTTGAAGGCTGCAGTGAGCTATGATTGTGCCACCACACTCCAACCTGGGTGACAGAGCAAGACCCTGTCTCAATAAATAAATAAATAAATAAAATATTAAAATAAAACTCAGGTTAGATGACACTGATCATTTAAAACTCTCTTCCATAGGTCATTCTGGCACTAGCTAGTCAGAATTTAGAAACAGGAAACACTCTTCTGAATTCTAACCTGTCTATTGTATTTTTTTCCCTACAGATGATAACTTCTAATCTAAAATATTCTTCCATTTCTTCTTTTTTTTTTTTTTTTTGAGACAGGGTCTCAGGCTGGAATACAGTAGCACAATTGTGGCTCACTGCAACCTCTGCCTCTGGGCTTCAAGTGCTTCTGGGGCCCCAGCCTCCTGAGTAGCTAAGATTACAGGTGTGTGCCACCATGCCTCGCTAATTTTTTGTATTGTAGGGTTGGGAGTTTCACCATATTGGCCAGGCTAGTCTTGAATTCCTGGCCTCATGTGGTCTGCCTGACTTGGTCTCCAAAAGTGCTGGGATTACAGACGTGAGCCACTGCACTTGGTTATTTTATTATTATTTTGAGATGGAGTCTTACTCTGTTGCCCAGGCTGGAGTGCAATGACACAATCTTGGCTCACTGCAACATCTGCCTCCCAGCTTCAGGCGATTCTCCTGCTTCAGCCTCCCAGGTAGCAGGGATTACAGGCATGCGCCAACACACCTGGCTATTTTTGTATTTTTAGCAGAGATGGGGGTTTCACCATGTTGACCATAGCTAGTCTTGAACTCCTGACCTCAAGTGATCCACCCACCTCGGCCTCTCAAAGTGCTGGGATTACAGGTATGAGCCACTGCGCCTGGCCTCTGGCTGTCTATTTTAGAAACATACTGATAAGGGACCACTGCATTTATCTGATGAATTCACTTTTAGATGCAAATTAAAATGGAAGCTGCTATCTACCTATTGCTATACTCCATTGTTTCACTCTCACAGGACAGATTACTGTGTAATACTGCAAAATTTCCTTATTTTTTTTTTTTTTTTTCCTCAGCTGATGCTATGCATTAACTTTCTCTCCCAATTCCAGGTCACTCAGCTTGTTCGAACTCTTACACTGGTGGCTCCAAAACTGAACCTCATGAGGAGGTAAAGCGTGGCGCAGGCTTGGGTCCGGGTGACATCCATGCTGCTGCTGCAGTGGTGCAGGACTTGGTGACACAGGTTGGCACACTGTTCCACCTCCTCTTCAAAGAGTAAGTCTCCAAACTAGGAGAGACACAAGGGGCCATTAGGTATCACTTGGCACTTTGATATAATTTCTGAACCGTTGAAATATGCAAATGTCCATTTGGACAAGCAAAAGCCTAGAAGAATTAATGCATTACTCCAAAAAGATAATGAGCTATGAGAGTTAGAAGACAGATTTAAGCAATGGAGGATACTTGGGATTTAATTATGAACTGCCCAGCTAAGGTCAGGGCTGTGGTGTTAACTGCACTGTGAGCCAGGTCGCATTCACTGGTGTAATCACAACTATAAAGGAATTAAACCTGAGTTTCCTGGGTTCCCAAGATATTACTAGTGACTTAAAAAGAGAAAATGGTCCTGCTAAGGATGAGCAGCAGGATTTTACTTTCTAAATTTAAAAGATCCCATGTAGAAGGCACCAACTAAGATCTTCAATAATGGGAAAAACAGGCCGGGCACGGTGGCTCATGCCTGTAATTCTAGCACTTTGGGAGGCTGAGGTGGCAGATCACTTGAGGTCAGGTGTTCGAGACTAGCCTGACCAACAGAGTGAAACCCTGTCTCTACTAAAAATACAAAAATTAGCTGGCCATGGTGGCACACAAATGTAATCCCAGCTACTCAGGAGGCTGAGGCACGAGAATTGCTTGAACCCGGGAGGCAGAGGCTACCACCAACTGAGATGGCATCACTGCACTCCATCCTGGGTGACAGAGTGAGACTCAGTTTCAAACAAGAAAAATAAAGACATAAATAAAAAATAAAAAGAAAAATAATCTGCATGTTACCCCAGGATAATCCTCATTCCTCAGGCTATGACAAATTCATTTCTAACCTTCCCAGCATTTTATGGCATGACATTTTGTAAGACTAATGGGAGTCACACAGAGGATTTAATCTCACTCAGAGGAGGTATTACAGAGAAAGAGTGAAATTGCTAAGTCACTCAGTCGATCTCTTCTCTCATGTCATAGACCTTCAGTGAGTGACCATTTCAAACTTCTAGAGTTAGGTCCACGTTTCAAGTATGGGAGCCCCTGCTTTTCCTCTGCATGGTGGCTTCCCACAGAATCAGCACATCTACTTTCTTCCTAGAAAGACTTAAGACCTTTACTGTGAGGCCACTTATTATGCTCTGTGAGGCTGGATTCACCTGAAGAGAGAAGTGTGAAGCTAGATGAGAATTTTACTCTTAATTAAGAGGAAGAAAACAAGCATCCCATGTTTACCTTGGCAATGAGGGCGCGGAGTGTTGCATAGCAGTGAGTCAGGTAGGTGGTACTCTGATCGTAGTTCAGAGAACGCACCAGCACTCTCAAAACACCTCCCAGCAGGCTGTCTTTACAGTCCAGAGCCGAGCTTGCCTGGGGGAATGGAAGAACAGCATCATTGAATCCCTGCACTGTGCCAATGTTCCTGACAATTAGCTCAGTAGTGCTGATGTTCCATCTCCAGGGGTGAGTTTTAAGAGTTTGGTGAGCCACCACGGGCATCATCCATTAACCATGGGAACTGAAGACCTATTGCCAAATGGCTTTATTTCAATGCTTCCAATTAGTTTGGGATTTATTCTGGGTTCCTAAACGAAGGTAGAAGGCCCATCTCCCTCATCCTGGGTCACATCTTTTGGAAAGTTCTTTCTTTGTCTATGAGACATAGCTTTCCCTATGGGATTCAAAACACAATTGCGGGCTTCCCAGTACAACCGGGCCTGCTTGGTGGCAGCAATGCTTCTAAATAGAAGCTTATTTATCAGCTACATCAAGACTAACAACACCAAGGATAATAACAAAAGTTTCAGCTTTTTTTGAAAACTGCAAATATATTTGAGGACGGGTGTAGACATTTGGCACCCAATCAATGTCGTGCTATATAAAGATATGGTGAATGTGATACCAGGCATTATCAAAGATTTCAAAGCCATCAAAAATATCACATACTTTGTGCTTATTTTTGTATGACAATTACTTTGATTTTAGACAATTTAAAAGTTAGAGAATTAAGATTCCACTGTGTTTCAACAATATTTCTTCTGGCCCTAAAAGCAATACTGGACCTACTGTAATGAATGAATGACTTCTCAACGGAAACATGTAAAAACTCATTTTTCAGGGAAATTAAAAACTCATTACCTAGACATCTTGGGAATTTGTGGAAATATTACATAGACGATAAAATGAGTTTGGTACGAAGTTCACAAAGCTATATTTTTCTACAGCAGGAATGGCAAATTCATGGTACAAATGACTTTCCTTAACCAATTTAAGTCCAAAGAAGACATCGTTTGTCACATTTCACACTCTTTTAACTTAGCCTCATCATAATCATAGCTCCCATATCAGACTTTGACCGTCATTCAACTGGAGTTGACCCATCAGAAAAGATCCTAGTTAACACTGCTGTTCTAGATACTAAACTATAAACCCAACATCCATATTATAAACTTGGTACATACTCACACAAATTTAACCAAGAAGGTCAGCCTGCCAAACACATAACCCTCTCTCCAAGTAAGCCCTAAGTCAAAGAAGCCAGAAGAATGTTTGGTATCTCTGGAATTTATAAGGTAGACACTATTGCAAAGAGTAAACTTCTCAGCTTCATTTTAAAAAGAAGATACTATGGGATCACACTGATGTCTTTCACAATTTTGCATAAAGAAGTCCTTATTCAATTCTAATAAACATATTCATGGGAGATAGATCAGATTGGGTGTTTGTTTTCCTCACCTGGATAATGTTTTCCTGCATATCCAGGATGATTAAATTTGCTTCTGTAGCCAGATTGCCACTGATCAAGGCTTCTTGATCTAACTCTGCCTTTGTTCTAAGAAACAACAAGAGGTCAAATTAAAGTGCATGTCAAATCTGGCCAGGTTCCGATGATGGCAATCTCTGCACTAAGGCATAAAGAAATCTCCAGAATAGTCAACCTTGAAATGAAAACAGAGCAACTAGCTCTGAGTAGCTAAAGTGCAGGTGCCTTCTGTGATTCATGTTTGTTGAAACGATTGTCTAGGTAACGTCTCTTGGTTATGCTCATCCCCATTATTATTAATAATGATGACAATTATAAAAATAACACTATGGGTAGAGAGGCTGTTATTAGTTGCTAGTAGCAATTAAGCTGTCCTATCAGATTGTTGCCTAAAGCCTCAGGGCCATGGCTGTGTTTCATGCATGAAAACCATTTCTAGATCTGAGTAAGGGGAAGTCCCTGTAACAAGAGTGAGAGAGTGAGACTGGATGTGATGTGAGCTTGGCAGTGATGCGGCTGGGTTAGGAATGGGTGGCGCTTCAGAGCCGGGTCAGGGGAGAGTCAGTCACCGAACTTCCCAAAGACCACCTTGAGGTTCCTCAGCTAAAGGCGTGAAGTCTTTTGTCCTTTTCCACTGGGAAGCAAGACTGTATTCCTGTAGAGCAGGTGATCTAATATCCTGCTGGACATTACTGGTCATTACTCACTAGGGAATGGGAAATTGCCTGGTGCTCGCTTCTCTATTAGGTTTCACTTTAAGGAATTAGAATATTTCTTTTGCTAGACCATCCATTCTCATGAAATCTAAGTGAAGCCGTAAAGGGATATTTTGTATCATCATCCAAACTTAGTTGCAAGGAAAGGTAGGTATGAAGAATTGACTTTACCAAGATGTGTCAGTGGCCAAGGTGTTACCATGGTGTTGGGGTATCATTATATCAGCTCAGATGTCTTGGACCAGGATTAGCATTTAGCTTTTCTTGAGCCCCCTTAACCTAATAATGCAGGTGCTTATATACCATTGAGGACTCAAAAATAAGTATATCTGTGTGTTTTACATGTTTTCGTGTTTAGGATAGGCTTCTGGTCCCAAGCTGCTTGACATTTTTTCCCATTCTCCAAGTGATAATATTTTTGTAAAATTAATAAAATCCAATTTTTTTTCTTAGAGACAGAGTCTTACTCCATCACCCAGGCTAGTGTGCAATGGCACCATCATAGCTCACTGAAGCCTTGAACTCCCGGGCTCAAGTGATCCTCCACTTGATACTCAGCCTCCTGAGTATCTGGGACCACATGCATGAGCCACCAAATTTTTATACTGTGATAAAGTACACATAATATAAAATTTACCTTCTTAACCTTACCATCCTTTTTAACTAATTGATTGCTAGTTTAGTTTTAAATTTAGAGCAATGCTGTCCAGTAGAAACAACGGGAACCACAAATGTCATTTTATATATTGTGGTAACCACATTAAAAAAACAAAAAACAAAAAACAGGCCAGGAGTGGTGGCTCACCCCTGTAATCCCAGCACTTTGGGAGGCCAAGGTGGGTGGATCACCTGAGGTCGAGAGTTTGAGACCAGCCTGACCAGACCAATATGGTGAAACCACGTCTCTACTAAAAATGTAAAATTAGCTGGGTGTGGTGGCACATGCCTTTAATCCCAGCTACTCAGGAAGCTGAGGCAGAACTGCTTGAATCCAGGAGGTGGAGGTTGTGGTGAGCCGAGATTGCGCCATTGCACTACAGCCTGGGCAACAAGAGCAAAACTCTGTTTCTAAACAAAACAGGTGAAATTATTTTAAATATATTTTGTTTAGCCTAAAAGATCAAAGACACTGTTTCCATGTAAGCAATATAAAAAGTCCTGTTGAAATATTTTACATTATTTGAACTAGCCATATTTGAAGCATTTAATATCCACATGTGGCTAAAGGCTACTGTATTGGACAGCACGGATCTAGAGTGTCCTAATTGTTTTTTTCCCAAATTTTTATATTGTGATAAAGTACACATCTTAACCTTTTTTTTTTTTTTTTTTTTTNTTTTTGAGATAGTTTTGCTCTTGTTGCCCAGGATGGAGTGCAGTGGCACAATCTCGGCTCACCACAACCTCTGCCTCCTGGGTTCATGCGACTTTCCTGCCTCGGCCTCACGAGCAGCTGAGATTACAGGCATGTGGCACCACAAATGGCTAATTCTGTATTTTTAGCAGAGATGGGGTTTCTCCATGTTGGTCAGCTGGTCTCCAACTTCCGATCTCAGGTAATCCGCCCGCCTTGGCCTCCCAAAGTGCTATGATTACAGGTGTAAGCCACCACACCTGGCCCATCTTAACCATTTTGGGTATATAGTTCAGTAGTGTTAAGTACATTCATATTGTGCAACCATCACTACCACTAATCTGGTTTTTTAAAAGCTTATGATCTGGCCAGGAGTGGTGGTTCAAGCCTGTAATCTCACTGTTTTGGAAGGCTAAAACAGGTGGATCACTTGAGCCCGGGAGTTTTAGACCAGCCTGGGCAATGTGGTGAAACCCTGTCTCAACAAAAAGTACAAAAATTAGCCAGGTGTGGTAGTACACACCTGTAGTCCCATCTACTTAGAAGGCTGAAGTGGAAAGACTGCTTGATGCTAGGAGGGTAAGGCTGCAGTGAGCTGTGACTGTCCCACTGCACTCCAGCCTTGCGACAGAGTGAGACCTTGCCTAAAAAAAAAAAAAAAAGAAAAAAGAAAGGAAAGCTTACCACCTATCCCTTTAAAACAGTGGATTTGGTGGCAATAGAATCACCTGGGAAGTTTTACCAACTACTGATTTCTGGGTCCTGCTGGAGTTTCCAATTGAAGTAGTCTAGGGTACAACTGAGTACTGGCAGTTTTTAAAGCTCCCCAGGTGATTCTAGTGTGCAGCCTAGGTTGAAGATTATTACTCGAAAAGAAACAGAGCCAAAATAATTGAAAAATGATCAGAAGGAGGGTAAAAGGCACCACTACTATAATTACAAATTTTCCATATAGGTAGGTTGAGTAGTTCTAATTTTACTACGGTTCCCCCCCACATTTTCTTTTTTAAAGCATAAACCCCCTGAGAATTTGTAGATGTGAATCATTAGCTCTGATAACCAGCAGCCTTCCAGGTGGTGCAGGGCTGAGAACTAACCTAGAGCAAACTGGTAGGCCATACATGGTAAGGAACCAATATTGTGTTGCTCCTGCAAACATAAGAGAAAGGTTTCCTAACACACCAGTTTACATAGCCCAGGCAAAACAGGCCTACTTAGGGCTCTTCTTTTCATCTAGTAGAGTAGATGAACTAAACCACCTAAGCAATTCTGTAGCACCTACTGCACACATATTTTGTAGTTGTTGTTCATGGCCTGAAGTAGAATGTGTGGACTCTTAAATCCAAATATTTTATAAATCAGTCCAGGGAACTTAGTGCAAGGATAACATACCCAAAACAAATAGGTATAATACCAGCAACTGGGTTTCCAAGTCACATCTATAATAAAAACATACTTATTTTTTTAATGTTTTAAAATAAATTTGACTCCCCAAGTCCCATATGTGAACCAGAATGATTCATTCTTGTAGTAACAGCAAAGATACGACCTCACATTTATTTACAAAACAACGCTGCTACTCAAGTCTGCCCCATACCTGCTAGAATGGGTGCCTCATCACCCATTGGGTATCCTACCATGTCAACTGTGTGTGAGGAGTGATTTTAGCTCTACAACATTTTGCTCAGTGAACCCTGGGACTCATTAGGCTATTTGTGGATTAATGGTATTAGAAATACGTGCTATCTAGTCAAACATAAATACTTTTAGCTTTCATAGATCTACATTGTTGCATATATAGCAATACACATCAATATATCTCTCTATTCATCTACAGCATAGGTTTTGATCCAAACAGGTTTTTTTATTTTTTCATTTCTTCATAATTTTTTTTCTGATAACAATATATATTATAATATATATCTACTGCAGGAAACATAGCAAAGTATAAAAGAGAAAACATCAATTACTGATATTCCCAACACTCAAAGAAAACCACAATTCATATTTTGGTAAGTGTCCTTCCAGCCTTTAAAAAATACATTGACTATATGTCAACAGAGATTTGAGATTCTACTCAAAAACGAAGTGTCTACCCAGCCTTTGTTCATTTAACATTATGTCATAAGCATTTCTCCATGTCATTAAAATGATTTTAAAACATTTTGATGGCAATTTTCCTATTCTGGTGCATTTAGAATGTTTTCAATTTTAAAAAAACGACTTTAAGTAGTACTGACATAAATATCTCTGAATGTATATTTTTGTACACATTCTCAGAACTTAAATGTTAATTTGAAAATATGTGGTCCTAGGCACCATGTCCTGTTTTCTCTATTTCCCTGCTACCCTCCCCAGAAAATCAGCTGCTTTTATTAAGCCATCTGAGGTTGCTAATGAAATATTAGTTTTCTTTAAATGCTTATCAATGTGACAAATTTTTAAGAACTGGAAACCACAACTCCCTATACCTTTGATTATCCTGGGTCCCTGGATGAATTGTATTTTGTCCCGGGATGAATTGTATTTACGCAGATAATGATGTTTCATTTTCTTACCCTTGGAAGGATGCGGTTGTTTCAGTAATACAAGTAGCCTGGGAAAAATAGTTTTGGACTTAAGGTAAAAGTAGCACAAAGTTGCTGAGTGACTCACTTATCTAGCTTCTCATTAGCTTGCCGCCAATGTGTCTGCTCTTTCTTCCATCTCAAATTTTCATTTAGTCCTGGAAATCG
This sequence comes from Cebus imitator, assembly GCF_001604975.1. Classification (NCBI taxonomy): domain Eukaryota; kingdom Metazoa; phylum Chordata; class Mammalia; order Primates; family Cebidae; genus Cebus; species Cebus imitator. Next base: position 347,389 of record NW_016107470.1, read on the forward strand.
GTCATTCCCTAGGAGTTAAGAAATGCATGATAGGAATTTGATTAGCATGAAACCCTCCAAGATAACCAGAAGTTCATAACAAGCTCAATGGAGAGGCCCCAGCACCATTTCTCAGGCTAATTAGAGTCCATGCTGGTTGTTGGCAGGAGACAAAGTTGCCATGCCTGCATCCAAGTTGGCTTGTTCTTTGATTGATAGACTAGAATATGAGAAGAACCTCTGCCTTTCTGAGTGTCAAAGAGACATTTCTCATGATCAGAGGGTTCCTGTGAAACTCTGGGGCTTACTGAATTATTGGGTAGGAAAGTATAGGTGTCAAATGAGGGTCCTGACCACCACTGAAACTATGAGCTCCCTCCAAGTTCTCTGTCATTGTGTCCTTTCAAATACAATAAGCTGTCACTCTGTTTCACTTTGAGCATGGTGAATAAGACGAAGGGTACCTGGACATTTCATTCTATTTGTGCTCAGCCTTTTTGAGATCATTCCTCCTGTGGTGGAATCCTTGAATGAATGGGACACTCTGAAACCATTTCAGGGAACTGGTTCCATTCTAATAGTGCCCTGAATGATCTAAGGAGATGACCTTGGGCCCAGAACTATTCAGTTTCTTGACCATGCTCCAGATAGACTTGTCAAATGTCACCTAGAAAGGCCTCAGTCTCGAGGGAAACACCTTCCACCTCATCCATGACTGATATTCTTAGAGGTGACCTTTTACCATCAACACATTTTAATTAAAAGATGTCATTTGGTGCTGTTTTCAGGGTTCCTATGACTGTAGGACAGCGCTTTCACTCAAAGCCACAGGGCTAACACAAATGTCACACACAGGATCCCAGAATCTGCTGTCTCCGACACTACTGTAAATAACTCAAGAAAGTAATGGTGTCTCATCATGTTGGGAGGACATTCCTCCCCCCAAACAGTGAAAAACTGTCTGACAGAAAGCAGGGCGGGGCCGGTTCAACACACCTGGAGCTCGGCGGCGTATCATCTCCCCTCTGGCCCCTTCCCCACGGAGCAAAGCCTCTTCCAGCCGGGCCTTGACATCCCTTGACTTCTGCAAGACTTGGGTACTGACTTTGTCAGAACTCTGTTTTCCCTGGACAAGACAGAGGCAGAAGAACATGTCCTTTGGTGAGATCTCTGTTGATGTGGAGAATTATCAAAATGGTACACTCCACAGTGATGCCAGCCAGTTTTGACACGTGCTACACAGAGATGCTGTTCTGGGGCAGCCTATGGCCAAAATTCTGTTAACAGGAATAGGGATCTCTCTACAGAAGGCAGAGATCCTTTCCCTGTGAAATGATCATATCTATACATACAAACGTGCTATGGATTTGAATACAGAAATGAGAAAAATTAATGACGCCTCCACGGCCCAAACAAAGAAGATGAGTAACAAGACAGAATTGCGCTTGAGATATAAGAGCTGGCGTAAAGTTGTGCCACTCCAGACCTACCTTGTATGCAAAACAGAAGACACAGATGAAAAGTATATCTAAAATTCTGTTGAGTTGCACTGATGGCAGGTCGGCAATCCACTTCCTAATGAGGCTCTGATCAGCATTTTTCATGATCCAGAGGAAGCAGATCATGAGGCTGCGGGTGGTGTCCGCGTTCAGCATGTTGTACTGCTTATAGGGCTGGAGGGAGGCAGATGGGAGATGGAGGCCAGGGAGGAAGTCAAACAACAGAAAAATCTGAGACTTAACAGGCAAGCACCAGAAAATTTCAATGTGTTATCTTAGAATACCATGACTGTACTTCATTGCAAGGCTGGAGATCTGCTTCCAGCAGCCCTGCCTTCCACAGCAGGGGAAGCGGTGTTTTTTGAGCAGGGCTACTCAGCAAAGAGGCTCGCCTGGGGCAGGATTTGGGCCAGGCTTTCAGCAACCTATCTGGGTACCTCTGTCTCAGGAACAGTGTGGCCTGGTGATCTGCCCTGGGCCTTGACCAGGCATGCTGCAATCCCAGTGATACAAAGGGGCTTTCATGTTGCTGAGATCTCCTAGTATTTCTCCTTCCTGCTGGACAGCAGAGGGTTAGACTTACAGGGGAGAAGGAAACTGGCTGGGTGCCATGAATAACCTTGCTGTTCAAGATTCAGCTTCTTTGTTACATAGTCCAAAGTACAACATAAGGGTCACGAACTGCTCAGCAAAGTAATCAAATCCATGTTTGTGGAGTTCTCTGTAATGGAAGTTTAACCACAATTTATGTTTGCTTGGGGCGGGGGTGTGGGGGTTCAGGCGATTGACTTTAATATTTTGGCCACAAGTATTCATTCTGAAGTGCTAAGCACACTCTCTGATACTCATCTCATTAACACAAACAACAGTAATGAGGCTGCACCCTTGGTTCATGCAGCATAGCTAATATCCTGTGGAATGTACTGGTAAAATTGCAATGAGGAATTTGTGGATATGGGAGGGAAATGTTAGTTTTGGACAGAAATCATAGAGGTTATAAAGTAACTGTAACTTCAGTTACTCTGAGTTTGTTGACAAGAACAAAGGAAATCTTGAGATATAACCTCACAAGGACTATGCTCTAACAGGTGAACTTTGGGCTTTTGAGTTTTTCCTTTACAGGCAAATAATGTAAAAGGCATATACCACCTCGACAGCTAACTTGGGTAAGATGGACATTAGAAAGGTGGAGGAGGTCATAAAACACAGTATTTCTCCAAATATGAGATCCGTGATGTAAAATCTCAATGTCTTTTCTCTGTCTCATCTTCCTGCCTTGCTGCCTCCCCAGTTCTCACGAAGATGGGGCTTGCTAAGCGCTGGAAGGAAGAGAAGACGGTCATCCAGCAAGAAGAGTTAGGTCAGGATGCTGCCTTCTCATGGGAGAAGCAAGTTAAGTTCTCTGCAGATCTATACCCTACATTGAAATGTAAAAGTAAATGATGCTGGGGGATGCAGTGCTGATTTCACAAGGGATAGTCAGAGCTCATCAAGGAAGAAAGATGAATTCCACCTCAACTGAATCAGAAGATGCCTTCCCAGAGGAGCCCCTCTTTAATTCCACAGAGTCCATGCAAAAGGACAGAGCCAAAGAACCCTCCTTAGGCTCCCTGGGGTCCTAGAAAAGCTGCAGTCTTTTGCTCAGGAAGCCCTTATGCTAAGCTACCAGCCTCCTTCAATCTTTTTTTTGGAGGCATAACACAGGATGAATTATATACACATAGATTGAACACAATGTAAGATTCCACCCTCAGGGAGCCTTGGTTTGATCTCCTTTGCAAGGATCTTACATTTCCCAAGTTTTCTTCTTTTCTGCTTTCTTGAACTTGATTGAACTCAGCACCACTGGGACTGCCTAAATTTGATCTGTACATCTCTTGCAGTTACCAGAACGCTGTCTGACTCATGTGCGCCTTAGGTGCCAGTCTCACAGTGATGCTTTCCAGCAACATGAGGTGGAAACCATCACTGCCTGCTCTAAGCTGAGTTTTCCCATTGGAAGATGACAGAAGAGACTGGGTATGGTGGCTCATGCCTGTAATTCCAGCACTTTGGGAGGCTGAGGCAGGTGGAACACCGGACATAAAGAGTTGGAGACCAACCTGGCCATCATGGTGAAACCCTGTCTCTACTAAAAAATACAAAAAAAAAAAAAATTAGCCAGGTGTGGTGGTGCACACCTGTAGTCCCAGCTAATCAGGAGGATGAACCTGGGAGGCGGAGCCTTCAGAGAGCTCAGACCAAGCCACTGCACTCCAGCCTGTGCAACAGAGTGAGACTCTGTCTCAAAAACAGAAAAAATGACAGAAGGCATGAAATGAAAAATAAATCAGACACATGTGCACCAACATACCAAGGAAGACAGCATCATTCCACTTGTTTTCAAATTGAAATGATTCCCTGCTATGGCCAGAGCCACGTTCTGGTTGATGGCACTGGGTCCTTCTTGTTCTTCATCTGAGCCACTGGTGCGACTTTTCCAATGACGCAGAGCTGCAATGGAATTAAAACATCATTTGTGATGTCAAGCCAAACATGACACTTCCCTATGTCCCCTACCCAATAAGAGACTGATACTTCTTAGTTACTAAAGTCAGCACAGTAATTTTAAACCTGATGTTTAGCATTATTTATCTGCTACCATCTATAGGAAAACACAGGCAGGCTAAGAAAAGAGACGATGTCTAGCACAAGATTAGGCCAAAATCAATTTTTCAAATTGTGTGAACAAAAAGTTTTCAAAACATCCGTAACAGTTTCCTGTAACATAATTTTTAAAACTTTATTCTCTATTCTAATAATTGACATTAAATAATGACCAAATAGAAGAAATCTACAATTGCAGAATTAAGCCCATACCCTATATAGAATAATAAGCTATTATCACAAGTTCAGCAATAACTTGTTATACTTCAAATGTTTAAAATGAATGTCAATTTATTATATCTACGTAACATAGACACAGTCATATTTATAGATGGGTCTAGATGTATGCAAGCACGGAAAAAGGATAAACCATTTAAAATTCTGGTTTTTAAGGATGCTACCGAGCATACACTCAAAACCTATTAATATTTCAAGCAGTTCTGGGGAAAGTGTGGTAAAACATTCAAAACTGATTGATTCTCTCCTGCTTTACTAAAAACTCATGTTTTACTAGACCTGTCAACATTACAACCATCTGGGCCTTCAATTCTTTAAAAAATTTTGAGTTTAAATAACATTTTTTCCACTAAAGTTGTGAAAACAAAACCCAGTTCTTATTTATGTATGTATTTATTTATTTATTTTGAGACAAAGTCTAACACTGTCATCCAGGGTGGAGTGCAGTGGCGCCATCTCTGCTCACTGCAATCTCCACCTTGATCCTCCTACCTAAGTCTCCCAAATAACTGGGATTACAGGTGTGCCACCACACCTGGCTAATTTTTGTATTTTTAGTGGTGATGAGACTTGCCATGTTGGCCAGGCTGATCCTGAACCCCTGGCCTCAAGTGATCTGCCCACCTTGCTCCCAAAGTGCTGGGATTACAGCGGTAAGCCACGACACCTAGCCAAAACTCAGTTTTTAGAGATAATTATTAAGGCCATTGGGGTTTTAAACAAATAGTTAAATAAACAGCACATGGAAATTACGTAAGACCTAATAATATTATCACAATTAACATAGAGATACATACTTATTTCCCCTTAATCATCATAGGGTTATAGTTGAAAGAAAAAGTGGGGAAGATGCAAACATGTGCTGTGCAAATGCTTTTATAGAAGTTCTCTAGTTTCATCTTTATCATTACCCTAAAAGGTAGGCGTTGTTATCACATTTTTACAGTTTACAGAGGAAAGGAAGGCACAGAGAAGTTGAGCCTTTCAATGGTCACATATTCATAAAGGGGGCAGGAATCTGAATTCAGATGCATCTATTTGAAAGATTATATTCTTACGAGTTTATCAACCTAAAGATTCTATATATAATAAATGTGCTATGTAAGCTATAATAATAAAATACTTTTCACAATTTTCTCTTGTAAGCTACATCATGACCATAAAGTTCAATGCGTATACAAAGAAGTCTCTGAGGTTTAAAAGGCTCGGAGACCAAATGTTGAAAAGTTCTGATTCCGAGTCACTGATATGGAATATTCTAATCGACAAGAAAACGTTGGAGAATGTGTGCTAAAGTGCTTCCTGGCTTTGGGAACAAGGGGGCTCTAGAAATGGAACTTTTTAGAAACTTTCCAGCAAGGATTCTCAACATGGGCTGCAAGTCACATGCCGTGCTCTGCATTACATCTCTAAATGTTAAAAACAACTGTTTTCAGTTCCCCACAATCAGGCGCTACTGGAGGAAGCTGCTGACCTCATGGTGTAGCTTGCTCAGCCCCGTGTGCTGAGCTTGATTCTGTCATTTCCTTGCACTCCAGCCCCAACAGAACTCTACAAACCCTAGCCCATGCCTCAACCTTTCTCTTCCAAGTTACCCCTTTAGCAGTTTGCTGGAGGATTTTTTTCAAGAAAGGAGAGAATTACTTCCATAGGAATACTTGCTTTTCATTTTATGATTTTATGATTAAAGGCTATGGGTGTTTGGTCCCATTTTCATGAACTAAATACTTGTCACCGTAATGATATTATAAATAATTTAGTCACACACGACACTTCCCATGTGGAGGAGGTGGGAAAACCTGGACGGTTCCAAGATTTCAAGGAAAAGCAAGAACTACTCTGATGGCATCAGAATTTTGTGTGTGTGCATGTGCACGTGCATGCACACACATGTATGTTGTAGAGAGGGTAGGTTGATGGACTGCCTTTCTTAGGTCAATATAAGAAGTTCTTCTATTTGGGAGGGTTTTTTCCCCCTCTACATTCCCTAATCCACACTGTAATTTGTAAATAGACTCAGGGGTTTCCCAAAACCCCTTTAAGAAAACTTATCCTTTCCTCTTGTTGCTAATCTAGAGATATTAACCTCAAAATTAGCCACTTAGTGCCAAAGGCAAAATTTCTCTGCTATGCTAGAATTTTCTAATATGGACATATGCCATGATTTTTTTCTTCCATGGAAGAATTATTTGGATTCATTTGAGATTACTTTTTTGCTTACCTATTCATAAAAGAAAAGGGAAGGAACACCTTTATTTCAAGGTGTTAGAGCATAATCTCCAAAGGGAGTAATTCTGTGATTATTTCATCCTCTGTGGTGTATGGTTTATAAAGTTCACCCCACACTAGCAGATCAATGAATAAATAAATAAATGAACAAATAAGTAAATAATTTCTAAACAAAAAACACATGGGGTTATGCGTCTTTTTTTTTTTTTTTTTAACTGATTGGGGCCTGAGTTAAAGAGGTTTGGAGACCACTGTTGTGAAGAATTGCTCATATGAACATTTCAACACTGGAACGAATGACAGAGACCTCATTCAGATGGGGCATTTGACAGGGGCCCCCATCAATCCAAGAAAGAAAACAGAAGGGCCATTACCTGCAAAGTCAGAGAGCTGTGGCAAAGCATCCAAAATGATGCCAACTAAAGGCAGGTACAGGGCAGCGATTTTGACCTTCACCTCTGGTTTGACACAGCGTGGGTCCAGATCGTGAGAACTTAGCAGGCTGTGGATGGCACTGACAGCTTTCCTTTGCACTCTGCTGATTCTGTTGGCACAACACAGGAATCAAGAGGTTATGGTGAAGGGAAATTGACTAAAGTGCTCTTCAACAGTCAAGAGTGATCCACATGCTCCTAAGCAATGAGGTTACTGTGAAAACCAAGCAGTAGAAGATAGAACTACATAGAATCCAGAAATATCCCTAGGTGTATTGTTTAATATGATGTTTTCAGGTTCTTCATATTGTAGCTCAGTACTTCACTCCTTTGTATTGCTAAGTAAGATTCCATCTAATTTCATTTATCCATTCATCAATTGATAAACATTTGGATTGTTTCTACTTTTGAGCTATTATGAGTTATGAATGCTATGAATATTTGTGTACAAATTTTACTTTCCTTGGGTACATACTTCAGAGTACATTTGCTGGATTGAATAGTAACTCTCTGTTTAACTTTTTTGTTTGTTTGTTTTGAGATGGAGTCGCCCAGGCTGGAGTGCAGTGGCACGGTCTTGGCTTACTGCAACCTCCACCTCCAGGGTTCAAGCAATTCTTCTGCCTTAAACTCCTGAGTAGCTGGGACTACAGGTGCCCACCAGCATGCCTGGCTAATTTTTGTATTTTTATTAGTGACAGGGTTTCACCATGTTGGGCAGGCTGGTCTTGAACTCCTTGTCTCAAATGATCTGCCTGCCTCAGCCTCCCCAAGTGCTGAGATTATAGGTATGAGCCACTGCGCACCCAGCCTCTATTTAACTTTTAGAGGGATCAGCAAATTGTTTTCAATGGTGGCCACACAATTTTACATTCCCACTAGCAGTGTCTGAAGGCTCCATTTTATTCTTGCCAATACTTTATTATCTGTCTTTTTTATTATATCCATCTTTGTGGGTATCAAGTGGTATTTAATTGTGATTTTGTTATGCATTTCCCTGATGGCTAATGATGCTGAACATCTTCTCATGGTCTTATGGCCCTATCTTCTCTGGAGAAATGTCTATTCTTAAATCTTTTGCCTTTTAAAAAATTGAGTTGTCTTTATTATTGAGTTGTAAGATTTTAAAATATATATTCCAAATACAAGTTCCCTATTAGGTTTTTGATTTGCAAATATTTTCTCCCATTCTGTGGGTTGTCTTTTCATTTTTTTGGATGGTGTTCTATAAATCACAAAAGTTTTAATTTTACTGAAGTCCAGTTTTCTGTTTCGTTCTTGTTACCTACACTTTTGAGTGTGCCATATCTAAGAAACCATTGCCTTTTCTAAGTTTATGATGATTACCTCTATAATTTTATGTAATAATTTTATAGTTTTAGCTCTTACATTTAGATCTTTGATCTATCTGAGTTAATTTTTATATATGATGTAATATAGGGTCCAACTTCATTCTTTTGAATGTGGATATCCAGTTGCCCCAGTGCCATTTATTGAAAACACTATTTTCCCCCATTGATTGTTTTGGCACTCTTGACAAAAATCAATTGACTATAAATATGAAGATTTATTTCCAGACTTTTAATTCAATTTTATTGAGCTATATGTCTATCATATGTCAGAACCCAATTGTCTGGACTACTTTTGGTTTATAGTAAATTTTGAAATTGGGAAGTGTGAGTCCTCCAATTTTGTTCTTGTTTTTCAAGGTTGTTTTGGCTATATTGGGTTCCTTGAATTTCCACACAAATTTTAGGATTGGTTTGCTAATTTCTGCCAAAAAAAAAAAAAAGTAAGCTAGAATTTTGACAACTACATTGAATCTATGGATCAATTTGGGAAGTGTTGTTATTTTAATATTAAGTCTTCCGATCCATGAACATATGATATCCCTTCATTTATTTAGATCTTTATTTCCTTCAACAGTGTTTTGTCGTTTTTAGTGTATAAGTCTTGTATTTGTTACACTTATTCCTAAGCATTTTTTCTTTTTGATGCTATTTTATATAAAATTGTTGCCTTAATTTCACTTTCAGATCGCTCATCATAAGTGTATAGAACACAATTGATTCTTGTATGTTGATCTTGTACCCTGCAACCCTGATGGACTCATTTGTTAGTTCTAATAGATTTTTTTTTTTGTGGATTCCTTGTAATTTTCTATAAACAAGATTAAGCCACCTATGAATAGAGACAATTTTACTTCTTTTCCAATTTAAATGCTTTTTTTTTTTTTTTTTTTTGATACAGGGTCTTACTCTGTCGTCCAGGCTGGAGTGCAGTGGTGCAATTTCGGCTCAGTACAACCTCTGCTTTCTGGGACCAAGCGATTCTCAATCCTCAGCCTCCCAAGTAGCTGGGACTACAGGAACGAACCACTAATGCCCAGCTAATTTTTGTATTTTTTTGTAGAGATGGGGTCTGCCATCTTGCTCAGGCTGGTCTCAAACTCCTGAGCTCAAAGCAATCTGTCCACCTTAGCCTCCCAAAATGGTGGGATTTCAGGCTAAGCCACCTCGCCCAGCCTAGATGCCTTTTATTTTCTTGCCTAATTGCGCTAGATAGAACTCCTAGTACATATTGAATAGAAGTGGCAAGAGTAGACAGTTTTATCTTTTTCCTAATCTTAGTGAGAAAGCCCTTAGTTTTTCAATAATAAGTGTCACACTAGTTGTGGATTTTTTATAGAGGCCCTTAAGTCAAGTTGAGGAAGTTCTCTTTCCTAAAAGGTTTACTATCAGGAAGGGTTATTAGGTTTTATTAAATGCTTTTCTTTGCATCTACTGAGATGACTGCATGGGTTTTGTCCTTTATTTTATTAATATGGCGCATCAATTGATTTTCAGATATGAAGCCTATCTTGCATTCCTAAGATAAATCCTACTTAGCCACGGTGTACAATCTTTTTTATATGTTGTTGGATTCAGTTTGCTAGTTTTTGTTGAGGGTATTACATCTATATTCATCAGATACTGGTCTATTCCTTGGAATAGAAGACTAGAAGTTGATACAAAATTAGAATTAATTCTTTAAAAAATAATTGGTAGAATTCGTTAGTAAAGCCCCCCAGGTTTGGGCTTTTATTGTGGTAAGTTTTTTAAAAATTTTATATGTATATATATATATATATATTTTTAATTTTATTTATTTATTTATTTTTTGCAATGGAGTTCCACTCTTCTTGCCCAGGCTGAAGTGCATTGGCATGATCTCGGCTCACTGCAACCTCTGCCTTCCAGTTTCAAATGATTCTCCTGCCTCAGACTCCTCGGTATCTGGGATTACAGGTGCCTGCCACCACACCCAGCTAATTTTTGTATTTTTAGTAGAGACAGGGTTTTATCATGTTGGCCAGGCTGGTCTCAAACTCCTGACCTCAGGTGATCCACCCGCCTCAGCCTCCCAAAGTGCTGGGGTTACCTGTGTGAGCCATTGCACCCAGCCTAAATTTTTAATTTGTGTGGGTACATAGTAGGTATATGTGGGAAGTCTGATTGCTAACTCGATCTCTTTACTTGTTGTAGGTCTACTGGATTTTCTACTTCTTGGAGTCAATTTCAGTGCTTTGTATCTTTTAAGGAATTTATCCATTTAATCTAGGTTATCAATTTGATGGCTTTCAATTGTTCATAGTTTTTTTTTTTTTTTTTTTTTTTTTT
>NW_016107470.1:358166-361550 GCF_001604975.1 Cebus imitator
CAGCTAATTTTTTGTATTTTTAGTAGAGACGGGGTTTCACCATGTTGACCAGGATGGTCTCGATCTCTTGACCTCGTGATCCACCCGCCTCGGCCTCCCAAAGTGCTGGGATTACAGGCTTCAGCCACCGCGCCCGGCCTGTTCATAGTTCTTTTATAATCCTTTTTATTTCTGTAAGTTCTGTTGTGATATCCCCTCTTTCAATTATGACTTTAGTAATTGAGTCTTCTTCCTTTTTTCTTGGTCAGTCCAGCTAAAAATTGGTGAATTTTGTTGCTCTTTTCAAATAACAAGCATTTGGTCTTATGTATTTCCTCGATTGTTTTTCTATTCTTTATTTCATTTATTTTGGCTGTCACCTTTGTTATTCCCTGCCATCTGTCTGCTTTGAATTGTTTGCTCTTCTTTTCCTAGCTCAGAGTATATTCTTTTAACATCTTGTTAAGACTGGGTACACATATTTATTAAATTATTCGAGAACAGTATATTGAAATAAAAAATAGGCTGTATTTACATCCCCAAATAAATAAGTTCTACTGTCCACCCAAAACCATGCACGGGCATGTTCACAGTGGCTATTTTCATAATAGCCACAAACTGAAGGCAGCCAAAATGTCAACTTACAGTAGAGAAATTATAGTCGACAAAGGAATATGAAACACAGTTGGAAAAAATGAATACTGACACATGCAACCACACTGAAGGATCTCACAATCACAATATTCAGCAAAAGACTATGAAATTCAATAACGGGCAATATTAATTTCTGGTGATAAAAGAATAGTGGTTACTTGAGGGGTGCCTGTAACTGAGAGAGAATAGTGGAATATTATATTTTTGATCTGACGGGTGGTTACCCAAACATTCACAGGAAAAAGTAATTGCATTTTACACTTAAGATTTGGGTCATTCATATAAATCATACTATAATAAAAAGTAAATAAAATATATAGTGGAGTATCTGGAACCTAGCAGTAGATGTTCAATTTTAGAAACACACATTTTTTTCCTCAAACAAAATAAGGCTACATGAAAATTCAAAGTTATATAGAAAATATTAACCAAAATTTTAAATGACTCAGATTCTTGCACTGTGGCTAAAGTAAGATAATTGTAAATTGCATTTCAAAAGTTGTTCTTGTTCTTAGTCTGTGGTCCTGGCAATGAGTTGTGTTTTGAATTAGGCATTGCAATTTGCTAGCTTAACACAAAGATGATAGACAATTTCTAAATGCTCGAAAAACACTGTGGATTTAATGATACATGGACATTTGTGGATACACTCAGGTGCCAGAGATTTAAGGGAAACCCAGTGGAAACTGGAGCTGTGGCTCCTTAGGGATTCAGCTACTGACTCCCACTGCCCCTTGCCCCATAGATGTACAGGTGTTGGCAAGTCTACTAACTGTCTTGGAAGCAAAAGAAAGAAGTACTGATCAACAGAGAGTATTGTTGAAGTATGACATTTTTTGGAGGTTTTAGCTCACATAAAGCTGTGACAGTATATCTAATGACTTACCAGGAGACTGACAACTAGCAATCAGGGATTATTGTGTTGTCAAAGGAGTTACATTCTTAATTACTTTCTTGGGGGAGAGAAGGTACAGGGGCGGGGGGGGGAGAGAGGGAGAGAGACACTGTAGAATGTATCTACCCGACTGAATATAATTACATGATAATCTCTGAATATACTCTACCCTGTTGCTAGTAATACAACAGCAATAATTTTGCAAGGAATCCAAAGCAGATGTCAGGGCTGTTTCCAGCTAGAATGAAAATAGAAAGTAGAAACTACACTAATATAAATATTAAAGATTGTTTCTAGAAATCATTTAAAGTTCTGCTATTAAAGAACAACTAAGAAAACATATGTTTGTGCATGAAGGCAATTTTCTTTGTGTTCAAACTCTCTTCTCAGTATCTTATCAGCATATGTGTCAGTGCACTTTTTGTTGCTGTGGAAATTTATGTTGTTAGTTGTAGGGTGGGAAATTCTACTGAGATAATTGGGGGAAATTTAGATAGGGTTGAGAAAAGAAGATAGAATTGAAGCCATGGAAAGTGAAGTTCTCAAAGGATATACTCAGGACCAGGTTATCTGGAAGGAGGCAGAATTGAGAGTTTAGAGCATGAGATTCCTCACACTATCCTGCCAGGAGACACAGACACACAGTCAGTTAAGCAGAGTCAGCATGGGCACATCGCTTGGAATGCATGTGATTGTTGCAGTTGCACAAACTTGAAGTGCTCCTGTATTTGTTTCATGCAGGGACCTCCTGTTTCCTTCACTGAATTGTAAGCACTTTGAGAGAACTTGAAAAATTCCATTTAGGCAAAAGTCCATCCATAACATACAGCAATGCTACCATTAATTAGCAAACATTATTCTGGAAACTTCTTTAGCATAGGAGTTATGGGAACAGGTTCCCTGGGCAGGGAGGTGGTTTGGTATAGGAGAGTGGGTCCTGGGAAGGGACTGGGAAGGCCATGGCTTTAGATTTGGTTTTCTGTTATGGAAGAGTAGGCCAATTCCTGCAATTCTGTATGCCTAATCTAAACACCGAAAATGTTGAACCTCAATTACTTTCCAATCCTCATAATCTTTGAATCTGAGTCCCTGGATGGTAAACTCTAGAGGGGCAGGGAATTTTGTCTGCTTGGTGCACAGATATATCTCTGATGTGCTCCCATACCTAACTGTGTCTGTCCCATGGAAGGCATTCAATAATTGTTGAATGGAGTGAATAAGACTTTAGAAGGCATTATCTTCTTCAGTCCAATCAGGTAGGTTGTGGGTTTCTGATTCTATGAGCTCATGGAGCATAGGGAGAGAAGGAAAGAAGGGGGCGGTCTACCTCTCTCTCTGTTGACTTCTAGGCTAGATACTGCCACATGTCCCTGAGTAATCAGATAGACAAGAGGTAACAGGATTCAGAAGCCCTGGGTGTGTGGCGTCTCTTGGCCTGAAAAGCATGGTCTACAAGAAAGCTAATCTGGGCATGGGGCCGCTGCCTTCTCAGCAGCCATTATTTCCTTCACCAGCATTGAACCAAGGGGCATCTTCTGGTTGCCTCTGCATGCTATCCCCTTTGCTAAAAATGGCTTTGTTCCTAGGGAGTTCATTAGTCAAAGCATCCTTGGGAAACCTGCTGTAGTAGAACTTGTAAATTCCACTCAAGTAAGTGACCAACAAAAGTCGTTCTGTGCTTCTTGCCCATCTCTGTGGTTTTCTACATTCCTAGGGGTACCATTTTCTCAAGACATAGATGTTTCTACTCCTCAGAACTGGCGGACAGTAGAGTTGTTTACCAAGTGTGAGAAGCTGGACTGCAAACTTTATTAAGGGGCATCTTTTTTTTGGCTTCATCTTCCTTTTTTTTTTTT
>NW_016107470.1:361639-369084 GCF_001604975.1 Cebus imitator
GCCTCCTGGGTTCAAGCAATTCTCCTGCCTCAGCCTCCTGAGTAGCTGATATTACAGGCATGTGCAACCACACCAGGCTAATTTTTTTGTATTTTAGTAAAGACAGGGTTTCACCATGTTGGCCAGGATGGTCTCGACATCCTCACCTTGTGATCTGCCTGCCTTGGCCTCCCAAAGTGCTGGGATTACAGGCGTGAGCCTCTGCGCCCAGCTCATCTTCCATTTTAAATGCCAAAAACATACCCTTCCCCTTCGGCATCCAAGGCAGCAGCCAGTTCTGTGAAGAGAAGCCCAGTGAGGAAGTGCTGCTGGCGGTACTCGGAAGTCAGATCAAACATGCTGGCGATCTTCTGGTCCTGGAAACTGGAGCAGGAGCTTGAGTTCTACGGAAACGCAAGGAGCCATTTTATGAGTCACAAGAACTGAAATGAAAATAGCCATGGCTAGTGTTTACTGAGCCCTTGCCCCAGCCAGGCTGTGTGAGCCCTCCCCAGCCAGGTAGGTACTGCTCATGGCAGATAAGGAAACAGACAAGAGTGGTTACTTCGCTTTCCCTTTCCCACAGAGGGAAGACTGCCCAGCGGGAAAGATGAAGATGAAGCACTCAGGCTCTGTTGAAAAATGAGTGTCACTCTCTTACCCACCTGAAATCGAAAGCTGAAGATAATCCTAGGATAAAATTTGGACAGAGAAATAAGAACCTCACACAGTCCTGTGGCTGGGAGCAGGCGATTCCTCTATAATCAACTGCCCACTTTGTTTAAGGCCCTGTTTACTCAGCTACAATTTTTTTTTAAGACAGAGTCTCACTCTGTTGCCCAGGCTGGAGTGCAGTGACATGGTCTCAGCTCACTGCAACCTCTGCCTCCTGGGTTCAAGCAATTCTCATGCCTCAGCCTTCCAAATAGCTGGGATTACAGGGGCACCATCACGCCTGACTAATTTTTGTACTTTCAGTAGAGGTGAGTTTTCACCATGCGATCAGGCTGGTAACTCCTGGCCTCATGTGATCTGCCCGATTTGTCTCCTAAGGTGCTGGGATTACAGGTGTGAGCCACCATGCCTGGCCTCAGCTATGATTCTAAATTTGGCTTAAGCATGTTGTCAGACTTTTGCTGGTCTGGAACTAGAAGTGATATCAGGCAGGGGAGTGTTAGATTCACCGGTCCTCGGTAATTCCGGTCCTGTATTCGTATCCTGGGAACACACTTTATATTTCATTAAGAGCATCTAAAGTGTCTCTAGAAATCCTTCACTGTTCGGTGAGCCTGGCCCCTGGGTTTGGCCATTCCCTGGGGCAGTCAGAGGGGAAGGTGGAAAAGAACCTACGGCAAGCTTAGTCCAGGGAAGTTTTTAGACATAAGCTGCTGGGCAGGATGGAGCAAAAAGTTTACACATTTGGAACTGCTGCCTCTGAGTCACCTCTTTCCCTGTTCACAGTAAGATGGTCATGTAGGTAATATCTGGGTCATGCCATATGGCAAACATGGCTAAGATTTTTTTTTTCAATTAGTAAGACAAGCCCTCACTTTTGTGCTAGTATCAAGGAATATGCAACAGAAATACGACCTAATAATAAGGATTTTCGCCTGATGCTCTGAGCTACTGTGTTCCCTATAAATGGAATGTGACTATCAAACAGCATGTTCCTAAAGTTATTCCAGAGAACACTAGCCCTTTGAAAAATGTATGAGGTGGCGTGGGGTTTCCATGTCAAATCACTTTGGGAATCACTGCTTATCATGGACACCTTCTCCCATTTCCTCTTCTACTTCTTGTGCATTTACAATTGACAGGAACAAGTCAGACTCTTAGAGCGCCTACTGGAAAGAAAGTTTGGTTTCCAAAACTTATTTACTCTGGAATCCTGTATCTGCATAATAATTGGCTAATGTCAGACAAAGAAAGATCTGAGACTTTTCTATGAGTTTCTAAATTTCATAGGGCTTATGGATTCTTTGCTTTATTTAACCTGATCAGGGACCCTTGAGCCTGGGGAGAAACCAATTACTTTGCTTGTAAACTATTAGCTAGTGGTGTAACTTCAGGGTAGCATACTTGATCTGGTTTGAATAGTTTGAATAGTTTTATTTTTCATCAAATTAATAAGACTAACCTTTATAGAAAATACACGATTAAACTGGGCTAGTTAAATGAAGTAGCTTGAATAATTCTTTTAGTTAAATAATTTTTGTTATTACCTGAGAAGATATGGAAGGACAGGGAGATGTTGGAGCAGTATCAGCATTCATAAAGAAAAGGTTCAGATTGAGGTAATGTTCATGGCTACAGAGGATTCGCAGGAACTCCAGCCTCATGGAAATGAGCATTGGAAGGTTATTGAGCTTGGCTGACAGCTGGGAAGAAAAATGAAAAGAGGAATGAAACATTTATTGTAAGGTAAGTGGAGTTGAAGTTAGCAGACACAAAAATATCCTTTCTCTCCAGATTAAGGCAATCAATTTAATAAAAACTAATGGGATAGCGCAACAGATGGTAAATTCTGCATTACAGGGAGGTCTAATACATTTACATTCATTACTGTTTCTCTTAGTGATTCTAGCCTAAAAGCTGTCCAAAATGAGGATTCTTATCTTGATCTCCACTTTCTCAAATCTTTAATACCATGGCAAACCTGTGCTGAAAATCTCAAGCTATCTCTTCAGTGTAACATAATTAATTTTACAAAAACTCTACTGTGTTTGAGAAACTAAATGAAAAGAGTTGACCTCACATGAGCCTGTATGAAACTAATGGAATATGACTAGGTGACTTTTATGCTATAAGTGTTCTTTCATAGTTTCTAATTAAAGTCTCCATTGGAAAGTTATAGAACCAGTTCCCTAGAGAAAGGCATCCAACTGCTTAGGAAAGTACATGGTACCTGCAAAAAACTCAAGAAGCTTGTCCCAGAGTAAGAGAGGATGAAATGGAAAAGAAAGAGAAAGAAAGCTAGAAGGCTTTTTAGAAAAAATCTTCCTTAAAAAATAAACCATGAAGCAAGCAATGAAAAGCAGACAAAGGTGACAGTCTGGAAGAGGCCCCTTGCTTTCCCCAGGCAAGCTGAACAGCTGAAAGACCCAGACTCAGAGGCAGCTCCTCTAAAGGCAAAGCAGAGGAAGGAAGGGGTGCTGATGCACCTTGAGCCTTCAGTATTTCATCATCATCACCGCCAATGGCAGCACAGACATATGAAGCACCATCTTTGTGATGGACATGCCTTCTCTTCACTCACTTCTAGAGCAATTTTCTAAACAATATAATTTTGGGTTTTTTTTGTTTTGTTTTGTTTTTTGAGACAGAGTCTTGCTCTCTAGCCCAGGCTATAGTGCTGTGGCATGATCTCAGCTCACTGCAACCTCCGCCTCCTGGGTTCAAGCGATTCTCCTGCTGAGGCAGGAGAATAGCTGGGATTACAGACACGCACCAACATGCCTGGCTAATTTTTTGTATTTTTAGTAGAGATGGGGTTTAGCCATGTTTGCCAGTCTAGTCTTGAACTCCTGGCCTCAGGTGATCCGCCGCCTTGGTCTCCCAAAGTGCTGGGATTACAGGTTAAACAATATAATTTAAAGGAGTACATATTTTCAGCCTTTTTACAAGAAGCCGTTGTGTTGTGGGACATATTGCCTATAGAATTGATTCGTAGTTAGACATCCACTGAAAGCAAGTAAATGCCATTACATATTATTTTAAAACTAAAACATACGACTTCTGTGTAAGCACAGTTACCAGATCCCATATCCTTTAGATGTGCACTCCTGGCTGACTTGGGACCAATGGGGCCAGCAGCACACTGATGGGATTAGAACCTGGTCATGTGCCTGTCACTTAGGTTACTCATTAACAGTTGTTGGGTCAAGCCAGCTATCAGAACTTGAAAGCACAAAGACATCTGCACTTAAAAGAAAGCCTTGCTATGGGTATCTTCCATAGGTCCTTTGAGACAACATTAAAGATAGACATTTCAGGCTGGGTGTGGTGGCTCGCACCTGTAACCTCAGCACTTTGGGAGACTGAGGTGGGCGAATCACAGGCCAGGGGTTCAAGACCAGTCTGGCCAAGATGGCGAAACCCTGTCTCTACTAAAAATACAAAAATTAGCTGCACATGGTTGTGGGTGCCTGTAATCCCAGCTACTTGGGAGGCTGAGGCAGGAGAATTGCTTGAACCCAGGAGGCACAGTTTGCAGTGAACCAAAATTGCTTCACTGCACTCTGGCCTGTGCAATAGAGCAAGACTCCATCTCAAAAAAAAAAAAAAAAAAATAGGCATTTCAAAAATAATTTGAATGGTGTTTAGAAAACAGGAGTAAGGTACATTCCAAAAACATCCTCTCCAAAGATTGAGACCCACAGTGCCCTTACCCAAGGCATGGGTGTTAACTTAGTGGCACATTGTAAGCGACAGAGAGTAATTCAGGAGATGAATTTGTCTATTGCTAGTGACTATTCAAAAAGACTAAGGTTGTATCTATTGCTACAAAGTCTTTAGATGGCAGAAAACATAATAGGTTATGCAAAATGATAAAGTCCGACGACTTTGGAAGAATACAACTTGCTTCAGGTATGAAGATCATCCTGTATCTAGAGAGCTGGGATAGGCGAATTAAATCACCGTGAATGGGGTCAGTGACCTTTGGAGGCATAACTGCCACTAATGGTGCTAAGTAACATCTGTGGATGTCACCAGCAGACATAGACCACAAAATCAGTAGGTCAAGACCTGAATAAATCTAATCCAGTCTAGTTTTTATTTTTTAATTTTGCAGATGAGGAAATGACTGCCTCAAAGGCTGAGCTCCCAGTCACAGGAGTGGTTAATGGTGTCCCTGGAATCAGCACACAGGCATCTTGACTCCTGGTCTAGGGATCTTTGGCACTTGAATCAAGGAGAGGAAGAAAAAAAGAACCGGGAACTAAAAGAAAAGGAAAGAATTGAAGGAGAAAGATAGCAAGCAAGGGAAAAAAGAAAGGAAAGGGAAAGAGAAAATAAAAACAAGTTTTGCAGGGCAGGCTGACGTCCACCTTGGATTGCCTTACTTCCCTGTTGGGAATGAAGGCTGCCTGCATGCGAGTAGCTAGGCCTGGGTCTGCAGTAGTCATCTAGGATCTCTTTCATATATTCAACTTAAAGTTTTGAAAAGAGACTAACCTGAAACCCTAAATACAGAATAGGGAGGGCAAGGAGGAGTGAAGTGTCCCTCTGTCATTCTATTCTGGTGGGTCCTGGGACAGAAGATCCACTGCAGGGCAGGGGTCAGGGAACATGGGATGGGGATGCTTGGGGACTTCTGATGTTTCCTTTGGATTCTTTTTATTATTCTGCTTCCTTATGAGGACTTCCCTTAGAAGATACTGGGTGTGTTCAGGGTGGTATGGCTAATGACAGGACTTCCTTTAGAAAAGTCATGTCTTTTTCTTTTCTTGAAGGGGAGGTGTTATGTAAATAAGTCAAAGATTGTCTCTATGTATTAGCCCTTGGGTTGTTTATTTCTTCACTGTGGACTGATGCTGATTTCCTTAGCTCACACCAAACTCACATTTTACCATATCCAGTCATTTTAAAAATAGCCTAAATAAGCAGATTTTCATCCATTTAGTGCCTGCCTACTTTGCAGACCCTAAAAAGCCTCACTGGACAGCTGTTTCCTACTGATAAGATAGAGCCTTGCAGATACAGAGCCCTAAGCTGCTACCGCCCTTGGAGCTCAGGGACTCCCCACTGTGCTACGGAGCAGCCTCACCTAGATCTGTAAGCTTCCGCCCTAATCCTCTTCTCCCCTGGGAGCTGCCCTGCTCCTCTGAATGGTGCCCTCCTCACTGAAAGCCTATGGCTGCTCTCATGCTGGGAGGGACTTCTGCCCTTACGTAACCCTGTCCAAGTGCCGCTCAACGAAGCTTGTAGGTCACAGCCTTTTTTTTTTTTTGAGAAGAGTTTCACTCTGTTGCCCAGGCTAGAGTGTAGTGGCATGATATCGGCTCACTGTAGCCTCTGCCTGCCAGGTTCATGCAATTCTTCCTTAACCTCCCGAGTAGCTGGGATTACAGGTGCCTGGCACCATGCCTGGCCAATTCTTGCATCCCTAGTGGAGACGGGTGCCAGGCCAATTCTTGCATCCCTAGTAGAGACGGGGTTTCACCATATTGGCCAGGCTGGTCTCGAACTCCTTACCTCGTGAGCTGCCCGCGTCAGCCTCCCAAAGTGCTGGGATTACAGGTGTGAGACACTGAGGCTGGCTGTCTGTCACTGCCTTTTATGGTCCTATCCTTTTCCGTGATTAGCCCTCAAATCCCTCAAACCGCCTAAGGGGGAGCTTTCTTATTTTAAAACTGAGGAAATTAAGACCCATAAAATTGGAAAGACTTACTTAAGTCTTTCCAAGTCACTAAGTCACTAAGTGACTAACCATAAAGAACCTGGTGGTAATGGTGGTGATGGGAGAGGTGGTAATGGTGGTAACAACGGTGATGGTGGAAAAAGTGATGATGGAGGTGAAGGAGGGGGTCATGGTGGAGCTAATGGTGGTAATGGTGGAGGAGGGAGTGATGTTGGAGGAGCTGGTGATTCTGGAGGTGATAGGAAAGGTAATAATATTGGTAGAGGTGGGCAGTGGTGATGGTGATGATGGTGGAAATGATGGGTGGTGGTGACGGTAGAGAAGATGGTGATGGTGGGGGTGGAGGAGGTTGTGATGGTGGAGCAGGTGGTGATGGCAGAGGTGGTAGGAGGTGTGATGGTGGAAGGCGCTGTGATAGTGGACGAGATGATGTTAACAGAGGTGGTGATGGTGCAGGTGGAGGAGGCAGTGGTTATGCAGGTGGTGGGATGTGGTGACAGTGGTGGTGGTGGTGGGAGGTGGTGATGGTGGAGGAGCTGATGGTAGAGGTGATGAGAGGTAGTGATGGTGCAGATGGAGGAGGTGGTGATTATGCGGGTGGTGGGATGTGGTGATGGGGAAGATGGTGGTGATGGAGGAGGCAGTGATCATGGAGATGGTGATGGTAAAGAATGTGGTGGTGGTGGAGGTCGTGGTGATGGTGAAGGAGGTGGTGATAATGGAGGAGGTTGTGATGGTGGAGGAGATGGTTATGGTAAAGGTGGTGGGAGGCAGTGATGGTGCAGAGGGGGAGGTGGTGATTATGCAGGTGGTGGGATATAGTGATGGTGGTAGGAGGTGGTGATTATGCAGGTGGTGGGAAGTGGTGATGGTGGAGGTGGTAGTGATGGTGGAGGTGGTAGTGATGGTGGTGGTGGTGGGAGGTGGTGATGGTAGAGGTGGTGGAGGTGGTGGTGGTGGAGGTGGTGGTCATGGTGGAGGTGGTGGTGATTATGCAGGTGGTGGGAAGTGGTGATGGTGGAGGTGGTAGTGATGGTGGTGGTGGTGGGAGGTGGTGATGGTGGAGGTGGTGCTGATGGAGGAGGTGGTGATGGTGGAGGAGGTG
>NW_016107470.1:370251-371534 GCF_001604975.1 Cebus imitator
TGGAGGTGGTGGTGGTGGTGGAGGTGGTGGAAGGTGGTGGTGGTGGAGGTGGCAGAAGGTGGTGATGGTAGAGGTGGTGGAGGTGTTGAGAGGTGGTGTTTGTGGAAGAGGTGGTGATAGTGGGCATGGGAGGTAATGACCATGCTGGTGGCTGGTGGCGGTAGTAGTGGTAATGATGGTACTAGTGACTAGAGTAGGAATATGGAAGGAGAGGAGTAGCAACAATAAGTGCTATTTATATTACTATTGTTAGGGTAGTTTGAGGGAAACAGTGCATGAAGAATTCCACTCAAAAATCTGGGGGATGGCACTGATAGATGCACCTGGCTTATGAAATATTTGCTTTGTGCTCAGTGAAATTAAATCTCTTTGAATGATTTTATTTAAGACCACTTTAAAGGGTTCTTTCAAGTCAGAACATCACAATAGCAATTTAATTAATTAATTACCCTAATATGTGAAAAGAGGCCTCAGACTGGGAGCTTGAGGACTAGTCAAAGATTGAACGTACTGTACAGCCATGTTAATTTTCTGTTAAATGTTAAATTGAAGATTCAGATCATATCACAAATTTTAATTCCCACAGATGAACTTGTTGACCCTTCTACATTGGGTTGGTAAATGCTCCAGGAATCAAGGTAAACCAGCATGTCCGAGAAATGTCCATTGGCCCAGACATGACAGATATGCTGCAGAACTCAGGGATGTGCAGGGTTCACACTAACTCGGTAACAAATAAGATGGCATACCATGGCAATGAACATTGCCATCTCATACGAGAAGGAACAAAATGGCTCACTCTAGGGGACACTCACCTGGTTGCAATAATGTCTGATGAGGGTAAACACAAAGCCCCGATCCATGAGGGAGAGAAGGTCATACAAGAAGAAAGCCAGGCTGATGTTCATCTTTTCCGCCTGTTCATTTTCCTTAAAAACAAACAAATGCTCAAATCATTTTGTGGTACACTCTGGATTTGAACTCCCAGGTCACTGGTGGGAAAGCTGGGAGACACAGGTCCTACTATTTCAGCCACTGTCCCTCTGGGTGACACTGGGAAAAGTATTTAAGTCTCTTTTAAGTAAAGCCATGACTGTGAAGTTGAATCAAGTAATTATTCACGTATTGTTAATATTTAGGTGCATTTCCTTCCAGTCACTTTTTCTACAATCATATTTATATATGTATAATTAAGCTGATTCTCTATATACTACATTGAATCCTAAATTTTTGATATCCTGATAACTATTTTTTTGGTAACTACTTTTTTTTTTTTTCATGCA